>NW_015151883.1:153164-157069 GCF_000732505.1 Cyprinodon variegatus
TTAAAGGGGGGTTTCTAATATTGCTCTGTCTGCGTCTCATAAGCAGAAAGTCTCTGTTATAATTTTGTTATGATGACCATATGATAACTTATGATAACCTTTTATGTTGTTTTAAATTAAATGTTCAGAAAATAATTGACTGGCCTTTAGAGTATGAGTGCATGTTACCTACAGTAGCAGGCATTCAAAATTTCCCCACTTTCCTCGATGGGTCCTTGGCTGGTGCTTGGCTGGTCCCATACAATTCTTTGTACTAAAATGTTTTTTTTGTCATGATTTATCGATGTTAAGATCTAAAGAGAAACACCATCATCTGGTCAGACCCTGTAATTCAGTGAAAGGGTGGAGTCAGAAAAAAATATGCAAGAGGGGGTCACTCCAGTGACTGGAAGTTGGAGGGGATTTGGCTGGAAGTTGGAGGGAAATGGGCTACCATTCGGCTGGCATTTGACTGGAAAGGGCCATTTTCAATGGCTGCTACTGTAAAGAACACCAACATGTACTGCAGTCCAAGCTGCTGTTCATGTTTCTTATATTCCGTGTATTGATGATGACAAAGATAAATTTGTATTACATTGTGCTTTTCAGTGTACAATTAATAACTCAATGCAGCCCTCTAATATCTAATGACATTTCTTATGGATCAATGTTTTCCAGGGCCCAATCACAAAACAGCTCCTAAGCACTAACCCTCCGTTTGCGTGTTCCCACAGAGGGTCCTCCACATTAAGGGCCGTCCCAAACCTAGTTGGCGAGTGGACTGTTCAGCCCTTAAATAACGAGTCTGCATCGGTGCAGGTTCGCTGGAAGCTGTAATGCCGTTCTAATGTTGGAGGAAACACATGCATTCAAATGTAAGTTCCACTGGTTTGCTGCATCTTGGTCATCCTAACGACAAATAACCAGTTACGAAAAAAGAAAAAAAGACGTTATTTTTATTTTTTTTTTTTTTTATTATTTATTTTTATAGAATTTTCTACAGGTATATAACGAAAACATGACAATGATTAATGTCCTTTAGTGAATCCTTTAGCATTTGTCACAAAAAAAAAANACAGCATTACACACAGATTATAAATCTAATTATTAAATTATGACAGTTTAACCCTTTATAGGGCATTCAGTGAAATCCTTTAAAAATCAACATTTCGAGCCAGTAGTGTTATTGGATTCCAGGACAAGACCTTATTACCTTTGTAACATTAAAAAAATATGGATATTTTGATGGAAAAAAATGAATGTCAATGTAATAACAGGACGCAGACCTGCCCGAATATTTTAAGAAAAATAACAAAAGTGCTTCTATAAGAAATTCATGAAAAACACTCTGAGAGTGAAAGAAACACATTTTTTTTTTGGTACAACATAACTTTAGAGGCATTAATGATACAGGGACTTACATTTTTTTAGTTTATAAACCTAAATATAATTGTTAACTAGGCTTATTAACTTTTAACTTTACTTTTTTCCTGGCTTTTTTTGTTTCCAACTTAATTTCCAGTAGGTAATATATCATTCAAGGGCTCATCTAATTGGTCAAATGCCAAAATAAGATGTACGGCCATGTAGCAGCATCTTTGTTGAATGGCTGGATATAGATCTTGTGCCTCTAGAACTCACTGAGGGACCGGGTGGTATTCATTAGTAAGGGGTATGTAAGTGATATAAAATGGTAACCTATAAAGGGTTAAAAAATAAATGCATAAATCTCAGTGGTAATTGTAAGCAAATGTTTTAAGCCCCCCCCCCAAAAAATGAGACCCAGATGGGGTCTTTAGGAGAAAGAAAAGGTAACTTCAAGTTAACAGTAAACTGTGTTTAACAGAGAAAACAAGACTAAGAGGGCGCTAGAATAAAAAGATAAATGTATCAAATCATAAAAAACCTTCCAAAAAAGTAAAAAAAAAATAATCCACTGGACTTTATTTTCCAAGTTTGAAGACGTTTCGCTTCCCATCCAGGAATTTCTATTCAATATGTCTGAATCCAAGCTTTCTAGAGCAGGTCAAACAAAGCCTTGTACGGAAGAGGATTAGGGCCACTGGAAAAAAAAAAGTTAACTGATTTTAAAACTGTATTTCAGTTTAGTATGGGAAAAAAGTCAGAATTCTGACTTTAATCTAAGAACTCTGACTTTTTCATTGTCGGAATACAGTCAGAATTCTGAGATTAAAGTCAGAATTCTGAGAAAAAAAATCAGAACTTTGAGGAAAAAGTCAGAATTTTGACTTTTTTCCCATATTAAACTGAAATAAAATGTAAAAATCAGTTAACTTGTTCTGTATTTTTAAATCAGTTTTGAGGAGTTATAGCTGTTTATATTTCTTTTTATATTTGTATTTTACATTGTAGAATGCTTACTGTTGTGTTTTTTTTTAGATAGAATATTTTAAGATCTGTCCAGGGACAACAGATGAAAAATAGCCTTTTGGCTAATTCTGGTGCACTTGCAGGAATGCTTTTTTTTAATGTACACTGTCCCTGTCAAATAAATAAATTAAATTAAATTAAATTAAATGTTGTGGGATTTTGTGTTTGGAGAAAATCCTCTTGAGTTTTTCAGAGACTCCAGCAACATATGGGATGGAGATGTTTCTCTGTTTGATCTTCTCTCAGTTATGTTCTGCTGCGTGTCTTTTGGAAACATTTTCAAACTTGGAAAACAAAGTTGAGTGTTTTTTAAACTTTGTTTCGGAATGACTATGACCTGGATGACTAAGAATCTTCATCGGCATAAAAATCCTTAAAATAAAGAATCTTAAAATAAAACAAAACCGCTTATATGGTGCAATAAGTATAGTGCATTAAAAAGGTAATGAGATTTTATGAGAATTAACACTAATAAATGTTCTATTCATTGTATTCCTGTATTCCTACTCTTTGCACCAAAAATGGCTTTTAAGGCTTTCCAGGTTTGTTTCTACCAGCTTTTTTTTTTTTTTTTTTACAGGTATACAACAAAAACATGACAATGATTAATGTCCTTTAGTGAAACCAGCATTTGTCACAAAAAACAAAACAAAAAACAACAACAACAAAACAAAAGCATTGGACAAAAAATAAATAATATTGTATAGAAATATTTTGTTCATTTACACTTTGGACATACTGAAAGTTAAAAAAATAAAATAAAATAAAAAAACTTTATGGAGTTTCAACCAGTCAATTAGGAGTGTCCACACCTTTATTCATAACAAATGGGGTAAAGTAGACCAAAAAAAAGAGGGGGGTTCCTTATGGCTTCAGTTGTTCTAAAATGGGTTTCCAAATTTTGTAATATTTTTGAGGACAGTTTATTAAATCAAATCTAACCTTTTCTATGTGCAAGATTCCTGTAAATTCCTTGATCCAAGATTCAAAATTAGGTGGTCTGTCAGCCTTCCACTGCTTTAATATGCATCTTTTGGCAATCATCATGCCATAGGAGACCACTGTTGTTACATCACGACCCAATATGTTAAGAGTGTCAGAGACGCCAAAGAGGGCCGTTTCTGGATCGGGTTTTATGTTAACTTTAAGGGCGCGAGAGTACCATTCAAATATCGACAAAGCCAAAATTGATGTGCTAATGTGCTGTCCCATATTTTACATCTGTCACAGAGAGGCGATGTTTGTGGGGAAATTTTGTTTAACCTACCAGCTTTACACGTAGAAAATGTTTCCTTATTCTGGAAAAAAAAAGTTGATCTTATAATTTGAGAGTTGTTAGCTTCTTCTCCATAAGTTGTATTGGTGTGTGGAAGTATGAGGCCTAATGAATGAGCTGAAACTGAATCTTAGATACATTGAAATATAAACAGTCTATTTAACATCAAATATTTATGTTTTAAAAATTTACAGATAAAAGCTTAATATAAGTGTTCTAGAGAAATAAAACATTTGGAAATAACTGATTCTTTCCCTTA
>NW_015151883.1:158454-159110 GCF_000732505.1 Cyprinodon variegatus
AACATTAACGGGAGCAGACGGGAGCGGGAGCAAACCAATAGTAACTAAAAAAAACTAGGATCGATGCCAAAAAATAACATAAAATAGAAAGAAAAAAAATCCAGTGCTGGCGCCGCCATTTTGTAGTTTTTTTCCTTGAAGCCTACACTATAATGCGAGTCAAAAAAAACTACACGACCCCTAAAACCAACAGTGCTTCTGCTCTGAGTTTTTCACCCGCGCTCAAAAACAACAATGGAGGGACCAACAGTTAGTGGCGAACTCGACTTTGAAAAGTTTGATTGTTTATTCACCTAAGATAAGGATGGTCCGTTTCCTTGTTTGTTACTTTTATC
This sequence comes from Cyprinodon variegatus, assembly GCF_000732505.1. Taxonomy (NCBI): domain Eukaryota; kingdom Metazoa; phylum Chordata; class Actinopteri; order Cyprinodontiformes; family Cyprinodontidae; genus Cyprinodon; species Cyprinodon variegatus. The sequence goes on from NW_015151883.1 coordinate 158,790, forward strand.
ATGTATTTATAATTATTATTCCTTTTACTTTAACTGACCTTTACTACAGTTAGAAACAGGAACTTAACTGACCCTTCATAGAAATTCAGATTCAATGTATTGGAATAAATCTTACTGAAGACAACAAGAATGGGAGTGGTGCAGGAGCGGGAGTCATTCTGAATGGGAGTGGGAGTAATTTCACCAGGAGTGGGACGGGACAGGATTTAGATTTCTACTCTGGCCCGGGATCGGGACGGGACACAATTTTTTTCTGTGGGACGGGACAGGATTTAGATTTCTACTCTGGCCCGGGATCGGGACGGGACACAATTTTTTTCT
>NW_015151884.1:0-3297 GCF_000732505.1 Cyprinodon variegatus
TTTCTATCATCTGCTGGGGTAACAGTATTAGAGCTAATGACTTAAAAGGCTCAACAAGCTAAAAAAGAAGGCCAGCTCTGTTCATCTACAGTTGACCCTCTGGAGATTATTTTATAAGGAGGAATTCTTCATAGAAATCATGGACAACTGCAAATTTTCTCTTCTGGAGATTTTTAAACAAAAACAATGTGTTTTCAGTCAGAGACTTCTCCAGATCCAGTGCGAGACAGACTGCTACAGAAGATCCTTCCTGCCTACAGCTATTAACACCTACAACATCTGTTTAAAGAAATAACGTATCAGTTACTGCAATATTTAATTTCACTTTTGGATTAATTAATCATTTTTACAGTAATACCTTTTTCATTTCTACTGCTTTTATGTAGCATCTTAAATCTGTTATTTGCTTTCCTTCTCAAATAAATTTCACTTTCTTCCCTTCTCATCACCAAATCCAGTAATTAAACATCCTCTACATAATCTTGCTATCCTCGGACTTTGCTCTCTCTGAGCCCCAAGTAAGTCTACATTGTGACACACCTTGCATCCAAACTTTCTGCCTTGGCCAGTTGATCTGTGAGCAAAAATACTGAACTTGATCCTTTGACCATCCGCCTGGCTGCTGGTGATCCTGTCTTACATTTTTGTTGACTTCTCTTTTGGCAGCTAAATCAACAGCAAGAGGTGTTTGTGCAGTATCAGGTACCCAATGGAAGTGCATGTACTAACATTAGCTTGCTGAGTCAGTCCTCCCTCTTCATATGTAGAGCCAGAGGGCTGTTTGAGAGTGCTGCAGCTGCTGTCATCTAACTCTACTCCTGTTTGTGTCTTTTAACCCTCTTTGAAGCCAATTCAACATCATCCATTTTCCTTAACTTTTCCTGTTCTCTCCAACACAGATACACACCTACTGTACATCTACTTAGGCAAATGCACTAGAACAAAACAAACGGGCTATATGCTGTGAACTCTGAAGTGATGGTACTGAGTACCCTTCTGTACCGGCCCACTTAATGCACTGCATGGGTCCTATCCAACCAGATCACCCTCTTACACACTTTCTTCTTCTAAATATANCCAGAACCACAAATCCAGAGTGCAGGCGTAGTGCAGTCCCATCCAGACATAATCAGTTGTGGCTTTCTTAGCTTTCTCCTGGACTGAAGTTTGCTGAGTTTCGTTGGTGATGGTGACCAGGTCAACATGGTATTTTCTGCAGTAGTCTAAGGCATCCTCCCAGGATTTGTTTTCTTGGACTAGTATCACTTTATCTGCCAAAGAGGAGATAAACAATTTCTTGTTCAGTGGCTTTATTAATTAGTATTCGTAAACAATGACAAAAACGTTAATAAAAAAAATGCTTTGGTTTAAAACACTTTTAAATGAGAAAATTTCATCACTAGGTGCTCTGTTTAGCATTGTCAGCATACTGATATAAGATGTGTAACAAATGACCCCTTCTCTACCTCCACTCCAGCTGCATCCCGCCATGCCCCCCCCAACACTACCTACTGTAGAGCCGAGCAATTCATTGCATTTGTTAAATAATTTAAATTTAAAAACATGCAATTTTCAAACTAGAGATAGACTAATTATTGATCTCATTTAACAGGATTAATACACCGATTTTCTACCTTGGATTCACACAGAAGGAAGAGGGAGTTGCAGCTTGCACACAGATTCATGTATGCGAATAAAAATAAACACTTTTCTACAAAATGATTACAGGAAAATCCTCCAACAGTGGAGTCTGCACAAGAAAAATTTCAAGTTCATGAAAAGACTTAAACCCAGAAATTAATCATCTACATGTTGGTGGTCGGTGAAAAGGAGAATAAAAATATATAAATAACAATCACAACACTGGATAAAGAGATATTCACTTTGTTCAGCCTGACAATCAATCATGTCTTGTAATGAACTCATAATCTAATGCTGATACCAAGAGAGCTTCATTATGGTAGGTGATTGTCTTCAGGTGAGCGTTTTCATCGACACATTTTTCTAATTTGTTTTCTTACTATCTCGAATAATAAATTATTGTTATTGTTCCTTTAAATAATGGATGCTGATGTATGAATGTCTTTTTTGAAAATTGATATTACCATCAAGAGCTAAATCATACATAATAGATAAATAAATAATATATTAAAATCAGAAGAGGCGTCTAAAAAAATCTCACCATCATAACAGATGAAGGGTTTTTCCAGATTACAGCTGTCAGTCTTCCATCTGCCTTCATCATCAATCCCAGCCACGGTACATTGACCAGTATTGTATTGCTGATTGTTTAACTGGTCATTCCAGTGTCTCAAAGAGAAACTGCTTCCATCTGACCACCTCCAGGTGTCTCTGAACAGACCAAAGTATGTTTTATTATCTGCAGACTTCATCACTTCCTTCAGTTCTTCATCCTGTAGCTGCTTCATTCCACTGATCAGGTCTGTGTGTTTCTCTCTGCAGTAACTCTGAGCTTTCTGCCAGGTCTTCTTCTCTCTAATCAAGTGGTATTTCTGGGCTCTATTAGTTTCTGTGGAGTAAACAGATAAACTCAGATCACATTGACTTTACATGTTTTCTTGCTTGTAGGAAAAATACTAAATAAAACAAAGAGAATAATTTGAGAACCCATAAACAAACTACAGAAAATTAAATCATTCTCACCATCATAACAGAGGAAATGGTATGTATTATGGCAACCAGTATCTATCCATCTAAGGCCATTATTTAAATATCCACAGTTCTCATTTCCATTATTGACATCACTTGGTTCTCCTCGGTTCCAGTTTGTCTCCCTTTCATTGAACTCCACTCCAGGCAGAGACCAGTACCATGTTCTGTCACCATCTCTCTGAGCATACAGACCAATCCAAACATCCCTCTCATATCCTGCTCTGGTACTGTTGAGTCTCTTCATGGCTGCCATGTTAGACACTGTGGCCAGGTCAGTGTGTCTCTCTCTGCAGTACTGCTGAGCTTCAGTCCAGTTCTTTTCCTCATTAATGTAGAGATACTCATAGAGATGACAGTTGATGAAAAAACTCTGACCTGAAAATATAAAAATGTTGCTGTATTTAGCACTAGATTATAAATCTCCACCAGCATTTGCAATAAATCTTAGTTTAAGTTTTTTGAGGTTTATAGGGCTGAAGTAGCTGAGGGGAGGTTGTCTTGTATTAAAGGTCGGTTGTCATTGTTGCAACCCAGTCACATGGGAAAATGTACTCCCACTACGTTGGTCCACACTGCAAAACGTAGTGGAGGTACATTAATGGCCATTTTTTGTGGTACTGTTAC
>NW_015151884.1:4715-6189 GCF_000732505.1 Cyprinodon variegatus
ACTTGAGAAAGTATAAAGTACACATGTACTATATGTTCATAAGACTATATAGTTCAGTTGAGTTTTATTAGCTTGGCTTAAAGTTATGAACAAAAGTATGTTTATCATGGAGTTTATAATTGATAATTGTTGTTAATAAATTCATGTTTTTGGATGGAAGTTGCTGTGAATTTCTTTGAGAAGTGTGACTGTGATTAAGCTTGAATAACACCTTAATTTCAATTCACAGTTGTCTGGTTGTGAATTCAGAGGAAAGAACATAACAGTCCAAATACAATTTGAAACAAGTGCAGGACATTCCCTCCATGAGTGGGTTCTCTCTGGGTACTTTAGCTCCATTCGAAACAACTAGCTCCATAGGTGGCTCTGTTTAAGAAAGAAACAAACAACGTTAAGCAGACAAGCACTGAATTGGTTTTTATGTTTCTCTTCCTTTCAGATGCTCACCAATTTATTGTTATTTCATTGTCACAAGCACAGTGTAACAAAATTCACTCTCTCCATTTAACCCATCCTTAGGGAGCAACGGGCTTCTATTGTGAGGTACCAGTGTGGATTTAAGGGTGTTTCCTCAGGGACCCAGAGTGGAGGCTGTGGGATTTGGGCTCAAACTCAGAACCTCTGGATTCCAAGCTCTATGTCCTAACCACTAGCCACTCCCCGACGGCATTGGAATCTGTGTTTCATTGCATTTTTGTGCAGTTTCTGACCCTTACTTTTCTGTGAAATATAAATAAAAAGTTTACTCACTATTACTGTATTTGCTTGCAGGACCTAATATAGGGACGTGAAAGCATACTTTGCTGAAAATTGTCTTAAGTAAATTGTTTGTTTCATACTTTTTAAACTTTCTGAACAGCAGCTTAATTTGATTTTTTTTTATGTCCTTGGTAAACACATATATCTATTTGTGAGAAAATCACCATGTGTGCAGAGCTGGATTCTCACCAGTAACCTTTAATACAGAATGAAGGCTGTTTCTCAGAGTTGTGTTTGCATATATATTAAAAAAAATGTTCCTCTTAAAACAGATCCTTCTTCTGTGAGGTTTATAAAAACACATTTGTGAAAATTCTGTCCCTATCCTGTTTTACATAGAAGCTTATTTAAAAACCTTACAGATGAAGGATCTGTATTAAGAGGAAACATTTTTAAATAGATGCAAACTCAACCGTCAGAAAACAGGCACCCTGTATCAAATGTAGCTGGGGAAAATTCAGCTGCAAACATGCTGTTTTTCCACTGCTAGATATATTTTCTTCCATAGACATTTTATGGCTTTTAAATAACAGCTGTGTTGGTTTACAGTCTGTCTGTAGAAGAAACTCATCACTTGGTCAGAAAACCATTGCTAAAAGCTGCACTGTTGATTAATCTACATTCATTTTAACATAACTCATTAGCAAAAAATCAAAATTTGTTTGATTTAGTTACTGTTTTCCCATTCATTTGTTTAGCTGAAGTGTTTCTTTGC
>NW_015151884.1:9135-10834 GCF_000732505.1 Cyprinodon variegatus
ACACTCTGCTGGAGGAAGGTGGTACAGCTCCAGATCCCAACATATATAGCATCATGTTGCAAACGCCGAAGGACCTAAGCTTCCTTAGGAAGTAAAATCTGCTCTGTCTCTTCTTGTATTCAGAGTTGTGTCTGCAGTCGACTTTGTTGTCAAAGTGAAATGCAAGGTATTCATACTCCGCAACCACCTCCACTGCTTCTCCCAAGAAGGTAATAGGTTTCAACTTGTTCCTGTTTCTTCTGAAATCTACAATTGTAAGGAAATGGGACAGAAGGACCCAGTTTTCAGGCAGGACAGACAGTGGGAAAAATTAAAAGCCTTTATTTTTAAAATAAAAAAAAAAAAACAGAAGCGGTATGTGTATCTGCAGCTGCTGCGGTGGGGAACCGCCCATCACTGGAATCTCTGGTTGGAGAAAAACTCAGGTAAGTGACCATGATAATCTGACAGAGAATGATTATCCATGAGAAACACTTACCTGATTTGACAGTTCAGTTTGTCTCAATAGAACGCAGTATTATCCAGCTGGACGGCTGTCAATCAGATGCGCAGAGTGAACTCAGTCCTGGAGGTTAAGCAGGAGTCTGTGCAAGATCAGGGAAACTGATCAGAACAGGAAGGCTTGGATGTCCAGGTGTCCGAAGCCTGTTCAGGGATACCGATGAGAACAGGAACAGACTGGTTCAGGGTTCCAAGAGTCCACAGAGTCTTCAGGCTGAAGGTTTAGATGGGAACAGACAAGCTCAATAGTTGAGAGGCAGAACAGGTGAGGATAACAGGAACACTGTGGTGTGCTAAAAACTCGCTCTCTCCACTGAGCAAAGACAGGAACAGGGCACACTCAGTGGATAAAAGACAGAAAATTATCAGGAAATCAGGAAAACTATGAAACACTAAAACCCTCTCTGACCACTGGCCCCCGAGAACATGAACTGGTTGAATCTGGCCCAGATAGCTGGGACAGAGCCGGTGTCTATTCAGTCTATATCAAACCTCATCTAAGAACCAGAGAGAGTTATATCACTGTGCACAGACCGTTGATCAGTGCCTTCTTGTCAGAATGTATCCGCACAGTTCTTCTAAATAAGTTAAAAAAACAATCCACTGGACTTTGTTTCCAAGTTTTCTAATGAAAAACAAGGCTTTGTTGGGCTGCTGTATAAAGCCTCAAACTCAACGCTAGTACTGACATTTTGAATTGAAAAAGCTTCCTGGATGGGAAGCAAAAGATCTTCAAACTTGGAGACAAATTCCAGTGGATTGTGTTTTAACTTGTTTGGAGTGACTATGACCTGGATGACTGGGAATCTTCAACAGTATATCCTTACTTTTCGCTGTTTACTTCAAGTGAGAGAACTCTAAGAGCAATATGGGACATGTACAAAATGCTCAGGGTGCATGTTTCTTCTTCAGGTATTGATGTGAAGAGGGATTCAACAGAGAGAGTAAAACAAAGTTGAATATATGAAGATCTCAACTCCCTACCCTTTGTTTTCTATCTTGCAGTCATGTATGAAGCCCTCACAGAGCTTAGTGATCCATTCAGAATCCTTCGGAGCAGAGACATGATAGAGCCTGAAGTAGACAAGCTGTTGGCCGGACAGATTTCAGTGTTTGAATCCATGGTTTCATCAACAGGCCCGTACACAGAAGCAATTCTCCTAGCTCAGAAAGAAATGTCTTTAAAGTACATTTCATA
>NW_015151884.1:13695-15481 GCF_000732505.1 Cyprinodon variegatus
CCTATCCTGTTTTACATAAAAGCTATTTTAATAAACCTTACAGACGAAGGATCTGTATTAAGAGGAAACATTTTTAAATAGATGCAAACTCAACCGTCAGAAAACTGACGCCCTCTATCAAATGTAGCTGGGGAAAATCCAGCTGCAAACATGCTGTTTTTCTCACTTCTAGATATATTTTCTACCATAGACATTTTTGACTTTTAAATAACATCTGCGTTGGTTTACAGACTGGTTGTAGAATAAAGTCGTAACAACCACAGTTAAAAGCTGCACTGTTGATAAATCTACATTCATTTTAACATAATTCAATAGCAAACTTTGTCAATGCATTATTTATAACCTTGGGGATTTTTGTTTGATTTATTTGATTTTGTCATTCATTTGATTAGCTGCAGTGTTTCTTTGCCATCATTGTTTGATAAATATAATTAATTTGTTGCTTTTTTTCTGTAGAAGAAGAAAATGTGTAAGAGGGTGTTCTGGTTGGATAGGACCTAACCAGTGTATTAAAGGGGAACGCAATTTTTTGTTTTACATCGGGCCTGTCAGGGTTAGTTGAGGTTTGAGGACCCAAACGCAGAGGCAGAGAGGCTGAGGAGATTTCTGGGAGTTTTAATGGGGCAAAAACACTAAACAAAGGCAGGAATCCAAAAATCCAACTAATAATCAAAAGCAAACCAGAGCTAAGGAAACATCTGGGGAAAACCAAACACGAGGAGCCAGGGAGAGACGAGGAACACTGGCCGGCCGCGGGGCTGGAGGCGAGGCAGAAGCTCTGGAGGATGACGGCTCTGACACTGGGGAAACCGGCCCGCAAAAGAGCTCTGACACTGGGGAAACTGGCCCGCAAAGGGGCTCTGACACTGGGGAAACTGGCCCGCAAAAGGGCTCTGACACTGGGGAAACCGGCCCACTAAAGGGCTCTGACACTGGGGAAACCGGCCCACTAAAGGGCTCTGACACTGGGGAAACCGGCCGCCGAAAGGGCTCTGACACCGGGGAAACTGGCCCACCAAAGGGCTCTGACACTGGGGAAACTGGCCCACTAAAGGGCTCTGACACTGGGGAAACTGGTTCACTAAAGGGCTCTGACACTGAGGAACTGGCCCACTAAAGGGCTTGGGATGTGCTGGCTGACGGGGAACTGATGGAGGTGAAAGGAAAGGGAATAGATCTTCTCTTTGCCCATAAAAGTAGTCCCATAACTCGAACTCCTCAATATGGGGTGCTCTGACTGCAGTGGGTGTAATCATGGCAACTGAATTTAAACCTCTAACTCGAGGACCTAACTGCTGGTCATGGAGGTGACAGCCAAGGCCATAGGGGAAACTGACCTGAAGAAGACTGGGATTGAAGCAGGCGTCAGGCTGACCCGCTAGAGAGGGAGTGGAGACGTCAGGCTGACCCGCCGGAGAGGGAGTGGAGGCGTCAGGCTGACCCGTCGGAGAGGGAGTGGGGGCGGCAGGCTGACCTGCCAGAGAGGGAGTGGTAGCATCAGGCTGACCCACTGGAGGGTGTGTGGATTTACTCCCCTTGGCGGCGCTTACGCCTGGAGGAGGCAGACAGCATGAGGGGACCAACAGCTGGAGAAGGTGGAGGAACCGGACCGGAGGCGATTGACAGCAGAGTAGGAAGGAGGTGAAGTGATGGTTTGGGTGGTGGAGGTCTGTTGAAGAGTTGGGTGCTGGCAGCTTGGTGGTTCCGCTCCAACTCTTCAAACAGTTCAGACAGCACTGGGGGAGAAATGAGTTTGGAGTTGTGAGGAGAATTTGCCTTAGTTGGC
>NW_015151884.1:17613-20445 GCF_000732505.1 Cyprinodon variegatus
TATCTTATGTATCAGCATTCAGAATGTGTTACGGCTCAGTTTTGTTAGCAATGGGGGTAGTTATTTTATTTCCCTGATTGTATTTCGTTCGAATGAATAACATGTTGATATGTAAATACAAATCAATACAAATACAAATTATTTTTATCATTTGTAGTACCTCTAATTAGATTGTTGTATTAATATTGTGATGTTAACTAAATATACTGCATTAAAAGTTTTATAAAGCCACATTTACTTGATGGAACAAAGTAGTTTAAGCCTTTTAAACATGACACCAACAGCAAAGCAGACAGTGTTTTTTTAATTACTATGTTAATAACTGTGGATAGTTCAAATGCTTAAACTACTTTGTTTCATCAAGTAAATGTGAGTTTATAAGAGTTTCAATGCAGTTTATTGAGCAATAACATCACAATATTAAAACAACAATCTACTTAGAGGTACTATAAATAAGTTTGCTGAAAAACGGCTTCTGCAGGTCCCCAAACTATGTCAGTAAAGATGGGAGCCGATTGGGTGGCCTGGTCACAGCACAGCCGGACTGTCACACTAGTGGTGAGTGAGAGCAGAAACTCTCACCCTTGAGGCAGCGTAGTGGCAGGTGCCACCATAAGAGTTTTAATGCAGTTTATTAAGCAAAATAATGTCACAATATTAAAACAGTAATCTACCTACAGGTGTAATAAATACATTATTTGCCAAAAACGTCAAGTGAAAATAATAAATAAATAAATAATTAAATACGTTATTTGCCAAAAAGCGGCTTTGCAGCCCCCCAAACGCTGTCAGTAAACCTGGGAGGCGATCAGGGCCTACCGGCAGTACAGCTGTACTACCACACTAGCGGCAGGTGCCAGTAGAGCCTGTCACCCTAGTGGCTTTGTTGTGGCGGGTGCCACTGGCCTCCTAGTGGCAGATTAACTACTTCGTTCCATAAAGTCAATGTGACTTTATGAACGTTTTAATGCAGTTTATTAAGCAATAACATCACAATATTAAAACAACAATCTACTTACTACTACTATAAATCAGTTATTTGCCAAAAAACGGCTTCTGCAGCTGAAACAGTGTCAGTAAATGTGGAGCTGATCTGGCAGACTGTCAGCCTAGTAGCTGCTGCCAGTAATACGCCATGCCAGCCACCGGAATTGTTACGCCTCTGCCAACGCCACGAATAGAGCTTGCTTTCTCTCCTCAACTGAGAGGACAACTCATAACACAGACCCATTATAGAGATGCCTAGGGAGGAATAAAAATTCAAGATATCTGTAATCACATTTTGGAGAGTCAAAATGCCTTTAGAGATATGTCAAATGACGTCATCTGATTTGTCATTTAAAGTGTCACACATCCGGAATTATAATACATATTTCAGTTAATTTGAACTAGTCAAGACTATGTTTTTTTAATATCCAAATTATGAAATGTCTCCCTGGTGCTGTCACTGAGCTGTCCTAGCAGTTGCCTGCAGAATTTTGAATGGCTGCAATGGTGCTGGCTGTTCTTAACAAAGTTGTTTCAAAATACCACAATATAGAAAGAAATCAGCAAGAGAACAAGAACTTTGTGAACAATAAGACTGCTTCAGAAATCTGTCATGAATTGCTGCGGGGAAGTTAGTTAGTCGCTGGATTTTCAAACTCTACTGATCTCACCGTCGATCCAATTCAGGAGCTCAGACTTCAGCCAGCCATTCTCTGTTACTCCCTGTTCTTACCAGCAGTGGTTCTTTTAGGGACCATCAACAATTTTCCAAACAAAGCGCTCTTGAGAAATAAAAATGAATAAATCCCTTGTCTCATGACAAACTGAAACAAAGGGTATATCCTGCTTCTTGATTACATAAATGAAGCACACACATTTCAAATTAATTTTATATATTTTTTTTTCATATGATTAAAGACTTATTTTTGGTCAAAATTTTGAATTTTTCTTCAATAGTTTCTCTTCTATGCTCTTCTTGTCTCTTCGCCCTTGTTGCCAACTCCACAGCAAGAAAAGTCGCTATTGGCTGTCCTGTAAGGCACTAGATAACATCATCACACAGTTTGCATATTTTATATCATCCAGGTGTAGGAGATTCAGAATTCCTGTGATATTTTTTGTTATTTTATTTTTGTATATTTTTGGTTTTTCAAAGCAGTGCAAAAAGATAGCTGGAAGGGAAAACCTGGAATTTTAAGAGTATTAGCTTTTATAGAATGAAGCAAGTAGATAAAATACATATAATTAGTTCCACACTCCATGCCAGTTATCATCAATAATTCACCAGTAGTTATTTGGCAACTAATGAAAAAAAAAAACTCAGTAAGAAGCAGAAAGTGATGTAGAGACAGGAGGAGCAGAAAGGAGGAGAAATTTAAAAAAGAACCAGTTTTATAAATTATTCTGTAACCTTGAGTGAGATTAGTAAGACCTTTGAACATGTGCATTTGGTTTGCAATCTGGATTCTTTAAAAGTTGTTTCTCTATGCTGCAGCCCGCCCTGCATCAGTCCTCACAGCAGGGAAGATAGGGGAGAGCAGGAGGCGGGGTTACCAGTCTACTTGCTCTGGAGAGCAGAGTTCACAGGTTTTATTTGTTGTCGCCAAAGATTCCAGTAGCAGAAAAAAGTCACTAGATTTTGCATTAGGCACCTTTTTGAAATAAAACTGCTAGAAGGGTCTGAAAAGTCTCAAAATCTAGCAAAAAATGCTAAGTTGGCAACACTGCTCTTTGCATTGTTTGTTTGCAAATAGTTTGATACGAACTGTTTGGACCTTTGTGAACATGTGTAGCAAATGGACTGATCCAATGTTATCAAAAGCATAATTAATGTGCACAAATAAG
>NW_015151884.1:21920-23580 GCF_000732505.1 Cyprinodon variegatus
CTGAGTCATTGTCATTGTGAACCCGTATAAGCATTATCTGTCTTCTCATTGTGAAACATAGGTGGTCAAAATGGTCAGAAAAGTGAGTAAATAATCCAGTGTTTTGATACAGAATGTAAAAATACTTATTGGCTTCCTAATGGATTGTATTACTTATGCGTCTCTACACAGAGCAATGAGGTGGGGAAAGCTCATACTTGGAAAAGGAAGGTCTCATCAGAAGCCTGGACCTCTTACATCAAATTGGTGTGAAGCTGGACTGTGTTATCAACGATTGTCACCCTCAGATGCAGAAGTTCCTGAGAGAACATAAAATGACCCACTATTATGATGTCTTGCATGTAGCACAAGGTAATGTGGCCTTTTATTTATATATTTTTTAACATGTTGTAAAGATGTACATAACTGAAAACAAGTGGCTATCTAAACTTGCACTTCAATGATTAAAATGCTTTTTCTGTTAGTTACAGTAGTAGGATTATTTTGCTAAGTGTGTGCTTACAAAAACGACAACTGTTACAACATTTCTGCTTTCTCCTTTAGGTTGTAGCTTGCAAGTATGCATTTCAATGAGAATACTCAGTGCCAACAATGGAAGATAGCAAGCCCCAGGACTTGTGTGCTCAGCTTCCCAGACCTTCCAGGAAGGATGCTGTTGCTGAGCATGTGTCACGGTTCAGTCGAGGGGGCGGTGTCTGAACCCGACATACTGCCCTGGTGTTTCTGGAAACTCGCTCCATATGCTAAGCACCACACAAGAGGGGATCAAAACACAGACACTTTGCCCAAGGAAACCCCATCACCAGCTCACGAAAGATCTGTAGGGCAAGTGTCTGCATTGCCTTCAGAGAAATCAAAGTGGAATCAAAGTCGTCGGTCATACAGGATATCTGCGGCCAACATATATTTTCTCTCTCCTGACACGTGTTCACAGTTTCCACACACACCTGGCAAGAGGAGATGGATGTAATTCTAAGTTCAGATATGGAATGAGGGTAATAATCTCATAATCAGATGACCTAATCAGCAGGACAGAAGTTAGCCTACTGCTGATTAGGTCCTCTGGCTATGAGATCATTACCTTCATTATATGTAATAATATGTACATCAGGACGACGGCCAGTTAGCTAGGCAAGAGCCTACTATTTCTGAAGGGGCAGTTCATACAATATCTTTGTGAAATGAGTAGCCTGCTGCTCGCGTCAACAAAAATATCTCGTCTGTCAGTAAAAATATTACCTCTTGTGACATAAGAGTGGTAATATCTTTGTTGAAGTGAGGCTACTTGTTTCATCACGGCCATAACATACTGAACTGAGACTACGGATATTCTCTTTCCCAGCTAACTGGATAGGGTGTTGGAAGATCACATATTACTACTACCGTATTTTCACGACTATAAGGCGCACATAAACATCTTTTTTTCCCTCAAAATGTGCGGTGCGCCCTTTGGTGCGGTGCGCCTTATGTGTGTTGTAACTGCGACTTTTGAGACCACCTCATTGAGGAGATGATGAAAGAGTGGCTGAGGGAGGTGAATGTAAGGAGACCAGGTGGTTTTTTTCCACTCATCACCACACCATCGCTGTTAATCTGACTCCATGCCTGCCCATCTCACAGCTGATGTGAAAACATGGGGAAACAAATTAACGCTGTGCTC
>NW_015151884.1:25434-27364 GCF_000732505.1 Cyprinodon variegatus
GTGCGGTGCGCCTTTTAGTACGGTGCGCCTTATGGTCGTGAAAATACGGTAATCTTACGTCGAAAAGAATGTAGGTGTAGCCCGGATTTATAAATAACAGATGCATTTAAAAAAGTCTAGTTGAACATTAATAAATAGCTGAATTAACTTAATATAAATAGTTTAAAAATGGTTAAACACATTTTTCATGGTTAATTTAAAATATTCATCTTGTAAACTTATTTATAATGTGTTTAAACATATGTTTACACTGTTTTGTTTTAATTTGTAGGTTTTATTTGAGAAGTGTAATTTTCTACACTGAGGAAGGTTTTTGAAGGTATTGCATGTTATGAGGGAGCTGGCTCGGCTGACTTTAAGTCCAGGGTGATGTACATTTGCTTAAGATTTAGCATTAGCAGCTTGCTAATGGGATATAGGCTGCTTTTCTCTTATTCAGCTGGATGTAGGAACTTGCAGAGGAACAGTACTCAACCAGACAACAAGAGTTTGGACCCAGATAGCACTCTGATCCACCAGGAAGCGCTCATAGGACCTCTGGCACCATTGGAGACACGGATAGACAGTTTGTGACTGGCTGTGGATCATGCACCTGGTTAGAGCTGTGACTAACTGTTAGATTATTATTATAACTAATGCTATTATTGTTATTATCGACAGACAATACTCTGATATTAATGATCTCAGCTCCTGTTTTCACAGTTCATAACCATCTATCTATAAAGTGAGAAACAGCTGATGATGCAGAACGACCAAAGACAGTAAACAATGCAGAGTTTATAAACAATCAGGATCCTCACAATGATTTTACACTAACTAGTAGCAGTAACAGCCTTCTTCTAGAGGTGGAATGTAACACACTTTTTAAACAGGGAGAATATGGATTATTTTTAACACTGGATTTTATACTGTTAGTTAGGAGCTAAAGCTAACTAATTTTTACTACCAGGAATGACGATTAATAGTTAGTTTTTAAAACTCTTATTAGGTTTCTTTCTCTCAGTTATCCTCCTCATCGCTCTCACAGCTCTTCCTTCATTGAGGGATAATAAATGTGCAGCCACATATTCTATATAATATATTTTATATGACTCATTTAGCCAAAGGGTCATCATAAGAAAATGCACCTTTAAAGAAAATGCCACAGAAACTTTTATTCAAGCTTATTCTGCTACTTCAACCTTGGGCTGCAACTCAGTAGATGAGCTAGTAGACAACATTCATTCTAAAGTCTCAGACATCATTAGCTGCATTGCTCCAATTAAAGTGAAAGTCTTTTCCGGAAATAAAAAAATCTCCTTGGAGAAGTGCTCCAGCAGTTAGAAGTGAAAAAAGGGAGTGTCGAAAGCTGGACGCAGGTAGAGAAAGACGAAACTCCAGGTTCACTATGACATCTATAAAGAGAGATTTTACAGATATAACTTAAAACTGAAAAATGCAAGAGAATCTTCCTCTTTGAAATAATTAACAAGAACATTAATAATAGTCGTGAGTTATTTGCCACAGTCGACAAGTTGACAAATGCTCCTGTGCCCATGGCTCCTGAACTCCACTCCATCCGGGCCTGCAATGAATTTGCTAATTTCTTTACCGAGAAAATCCTAAAGATCAGAGGATTAGTTTATACATCTATATCAAGTTCAGTACCAAAGTTGTCTCCAACTGGAATTGATCTTGACCAAATGTCCAAATTCAGCCAAATAAACTATAAAGGCTTAGAGGAAATCATTCAGCAGCTAAGTTCCTCCTCCTGATGCCTTGATGTTCTACCCACAGCTTTCTTTAAGAAAGTTTTGCCTGTCATAGCGTCTGATTTGACTCAGATAATAAACACGTCCCTTCTGTCAGGTGTTTTTCCGCAGTCCCTAAAAACAGCAAATATCAAACCACTGCTGAAAATGAACAATTTAGACAAACTACTACTCCAGAA
>NW_015151884.1:29636-31732 GCF_000732505.1 Cyprinodon variegatus
ACAATTAGCTTTTAAGACTATGACTCCAGAGATCAGCTTAAGCTTTAATTCGTAGAACAAATGAAATTCAGTTCCTCTGAGGGATTTATCTGGAACCACTTATGTTGTCCTCCTGCATCCATGGCTCCAGACATGTCACAGTCATTCTTCCATCTTTCTGAGGCCGGGCTCTGATTGCTGCCCCAGTTCTCCTTACAGACCCAGAACCAGGCCTTCATCAAGCAGTTGTAGCGCAGTCCCATCCAGACATAATCAGTCGAGGCCTTCTTGGCTTTCTCCTGGACCAATCTCTGCTCATCCAGGCTGGTGATGGTGACCAGGTCATGGTAGTGATCTCTCCAGTAGTATAAGGCATCCTCCCAGGTTTTATTTTCTTTGATCAGGATCACTTTATCTGTCACATAAGGTATGGCTGCAAACAAAACAATTTCCATCTTTATATCAGTAATTATTTAGAAACATTTTAGAAAAGACACATTTTAATCAGTGTGGGACCAACTCACCATCATAACAGATGAAAGGTTTTTTCTGATCACAGCTGTCTGTCTTCCATCTGCCTTCATCATCATTCCCAGCCACAGCACATTGACCAGTGTTGTATTGCTGATTGTTTAACTGGTCATTCCAGTGTCTGAAAGAGAAACTGCTTCCATCTGACCACCTCCAGGTGTCTCTGAACAGACCAAAATATATGTATGTCCCAGCTACCACAGACTTCATCACTTCCTTCAGTTCTGCATCCTGTAGCTGCTTCATTCCACTGATCAGGTCTGTGTGTTTCTCTCTGCAGTAACTCTGAGCTTCCTGCCAGGTCTTCTCCTCTCTAATCAACTGGTATTTCTGGGTTCTATTAGTTTCTGTAGAGTAAACAGATAAACTCAGATAGCATTGCCTTTGTATGAGAAAATACAATGAATGGTATAAAGAGAACGGTACGATCAGACACAAAAAAACAGCTACTGTAAAGTAAATAATCATTCTCACCATCATAACAGAGGAAAGGTCTTTTATGACGGCACTGAGTATCTGACCAGTTAAGATTCTTATTCAAATGCCCACAGTTCTCATTTCCATTATTGACATCACTTGGTTCTCCTTGGTTCCAGTTTGTCTCCCTTTCATTGAACTCCACTCCAGGCAGAGACCAGTACCATGTTCTGATACCATCTGTCTGATCATACAGACCAATCCAAGCCTCCCTCTTATCTCCTGCTCTGGTACTGAGGAGTCTCTTCATGTCTGTCATGTTAGACACTGTGGCCAGGTCAGTGTGTTTCTCTCTGCAGTACTGCTGAGCTTCAGTCCAGGTCTTTTCCGCTTTAATGTAGTGATACTCATAGAGCTGACAGTTGATGAAAAAACTCTGACCTGAAAATATAAAACAGGTTGCTTTATTTCTAAATAAATAAGAACATCTCCACCAGCATTTACAGTAAAACTTGGTCTTTTAATTTTTTCAGGCTGAGGGCAGTTTGCCCTGTAACTGGTGGGTTGCAGGTTCAACTCTCTACTCTGTCCAGCTCAGTCGATTTCTCACTGATTAAATCATCCACCTTCTCTGCTGTTGTTGCTGATTCAGTGGCCTTGCTCCTGGCTGCCACGGGGCAGCTGTGGTTACAGTGCAGGTTAATACCATTAACATGTGAACGACTAATTATGAAGCAGTTTGGAAACCTCTGACTGGATAAAGAGCTATATCAGTATTTAATCATTCTGTAATGTAACAGTAACCGGTGAGCAGATTTTTCTTTGGATTAACTTACCATTCAAGAAGAACAGAATCAGACTCCACTGCATCTCTGCTCTCAGATGATTTAATTTCCTCAAAAACTGTTTCTCTGTTGTAGGAAAATGAAATTCAAAAACTTGAAATCAAAATTGAAAACTTGCAGAATCCCTCGACTGTAGAGAGAAACACTGCTGGAAGAGCAGAGGAGCTGAAGTCAAACAGGAAACCTAGCAGACAGCAAAAAGTGGAACACTTTTATAAATGATAAAAAGTGTTGGGTTAGCCTGGAAAATAAAAATAAAGTGCATTTTAAAAATGTTAAACACAAGAACACAGAGGGCCGGATCTATCAAAGGTTTGCGTGTAT
>NW_015151884.1:33977-35447 GCF_000732505.1 Cyprinodon variegatus
TTCCCCTGCAGCTCTAGGTTAAGAGTTGGAAACCCAAATCAAGGTCTGCCTTCACAGTCAGAAGTAAGACGCTGAAGCAGTTATTGGACTCTGCTGAACAAACAGTCTCTGGATCCAACAGTAACCTCTCTCAAAGAGAAACCCGGACTCCTTCAAGGTATTCTTCAGCTAACTCTAAGTCTCATAACTCATCTGTCCCTGCGCTAACTGAACTATCATCCCTGCAGACTCCAGTGAACCTGCCCCCAGGCCTGAACCAGTTCCAGTTGCAATATTCATGTGCTTGTGTAACAATAAACCTTGTTAAACTTTTCATCAGCTTCCGTTTCTGTTCTGCATTATTGGGCTTACTCAGTAACCATTCATGACAGTAGTCCTTTTCATAATCAATGATTTTCAATAAGACTGTGTGATTGTAGCTAATAAAGGTACTGTTGTATTTTTAACCTGTGGTCTTTTGTGTTCATTTTATACAGTGAACGATTTACTGTATCACTCAGGCTGTATTCACTCTTCTTTCAATAGCATCCAAATGAACAGAGACACATTTATTTGGTTAGTGATCAATAACGTTACTAAGAGTCATAGCCTAGATTACTAAATAGGTGAAAGACAACTGGATTTTGAACAGCCTTATTCAGGAGTCAAACCCTTTTAGGAAAAGGGCTAAAACCCTGGTCAGTAAGCAAGTTACAGTTATAATCATTCGACTGATAATAAATACCTAGCTTTACCTTTCATTTGAATTACCTATTAATTAACTAACTTCCAGTTCTAGTTATTTAATATAACCATTATCTTCTGATAAGCTGAATGGCACAACACATGACTTTAAACATGTGTCCTCCTAGGAGCCAGGCTTACCGGAATAAAACCGGCTCTCCCTGCATCACAAGTACAGAGGAACAAAATGAATTCCCATCCCCTTGGGGAGTAGTGGGCTGCCATTGTGCGGCACCCGGGGAGCAGTGTGGGGTTAAGGCTCTTGCTCAGGGAGTCAGAGTGGCAGTCTGTGGAAGATCAAACTCACAACCTCAGGATTCAAAGCCCTATGCTCTAACCACTAGGCCCCCACTTTCCCAGACACAATGCAGCCTTAAGCAGAGAAGCTTCTGGATGTATCTTGTCTCTATCAGGATTTTAGTGTTGAAAACATGGTGTCATCACCAGGGCCCTACACAGAAGCTGTTCTTCCAGCTCAGTGAGAAAATTCTTTAAAAAAAATGAAGCACTTAATGAAAATGAGAGACTAGGGAAGACCAGTGCTGGGCTGTGTTTTTGAAGCCAGGCAGAAAATATTAAATGTAGAATGACTCCATCAACTCTTCCTGTTGGGATCTGGAGATCTGTCCACCTTTCTCCAGCAGAGGGCGCCCTAGGTCTCCTGGAGCTGAAGCTGACTATCACACCTGCGGCTGATTTGCTCATCAGGGAGACCAGCATATAAGCAGCGGCAGGACTACTCTTCAG
>NW_015151884.1:36129-39099 GCF_000732505.1 Cyprinodon variegatus
CACACTTTTTCTGAAAAGTGCTTTAAATGACTAATACCCATTTTAATCCTGCTGGGCTGAAACAGGAAAAGCAGACTAACGCATTGTGCTTTATGGTGGTTCATCGGTACAATGATATCAACGGTTAGTAACATCAGAAGATTGGCTCATAATGGAGCCTGGGATGGTAAAGAAGGTCAAATATCAAGGTCGGGTTGAGGCTGGTTGAGGACCCAAAAGCAGAGATGAGGAGGCAGAGATGAGTTTTTACTGATTTAATCAAAAAAGGAGAACAGAAATAAAATCTAAAAACAAAACCAAAAAACAATGAGATGTCAAGAGAAAACAAACACCTGAGGGGCCAAGTAACAACGAGAAACCAGCAATAAGGAACTGCACAGGAGGTGTAGATATATTAGCAGGACAGTACAAAGAATGGGCCAATCAACTAAAATGGAGCAGGTGTGGATAGAAGTAACTTGAAAGAAGCTAGGAGACAACATTTCTGTGAAAGGGATGCTTGTATTGATATATCTGTATTCTTGTGATTTTTTTTTTTTTTCTTAGACTTTGGACCAAATCTCATTTATAACATTAGTTATTAGATGGAGGGACAAGTGAACTACACCTGAAAAAAGTGAACAAGGGGATGATGGGAAGGAGAAGGGCAGAGAGCGGGAGAAGACAAGAGGGAAGCCATGGGAGTTTGCAGCTTATGTGAGAGAAGAAGTTTGAAAAGGTATTGACCTGCAAAAGAAAAAAAAGAAACCTGCAAGAAAGATAAACTTGAACACTGAAATGAGGAGATCTGCAGAAGAGGTTAGACAACGATGGGGGCGAGAACTGCAGCTAATCTGAAGGAGTCTGATCAGAGTAGATGAGAGGAAAGTATCGACATGGCGATGTTGGCTGCAGTGTTGCTGAGAAGATCCTTTGTGACTCGCAGAGTTTCTATGTGATGGTGGAGCAGGCACCTGTTGAACGAGCTTATGTGAGCCGTTTTAGCGGCAAACTGGGAGAGGAAGATTTTCTTCTGCTGCGTTGCACTCTTGCTTCAACAGGCCTGCAATGAAATTTTAAATGGTACCAAACTGTGTGAGTGTGGGCCCACTCATCCTATTTGGTAACTCATCCTATTTGGTAAAGGTTAAAATCTTTTTTTTTTATATATATATATATATATATATATATATATATATATATATATATTTATGGAATTTGGATAAAAAAACAAAAAAATCTGAAACCCTTAAACATGTTGTTTATTATTAAAAAATACAACGTTAATCTCCAAGGAATAATTGACTGATAAGGAAAAATAGCAAATCCTGCTCTGTTTTGGGTTCAGAGACATTTAAGTTTCAGAAATAAGGCCATTGCCCTTGTGTTTAAGATTGGTCTTTGGTATTCAGAAACCGGACTTTTTGGTTGACAATGTTTATTTTCAAGTTTCATTAAAAAATAAACTATTTTTGGTAACACTTTGTCTTCATTTATTTATGTTACTTCAATATTTTATGTGGTAAATGTTAATCAGAAGAGTAGGTTTTGACTCAGCATAGATAAACCTGTGAGGTATCTACCTGAAATTTAGGAAACCCAAATAGACACCCCAGCAGCCAGTTAAATTCTTGTTCCAGTTAATACTAGACAGAGCAGTGGGATGGTACATTAATAAAATGGAGGCACCTTTGTGATGAATGTGATTTTATTTGCATAAACTATATTATTATACACATACAACCTTTTACGAGTCATTAAAAGTTCTGACAGTTTCCTTGCATTCATCGTTAAGAACTGCTGAAAAGATTTTTCCACTTGTGGTTACTGTTGTAAGGGAGAGGGAATTAATTAATTAAATGCCGTTTTGGTTACAAATATACCAAAGAAAACCAAAGTAAGAGTGACTGAGGACACGTTGCAGAGGATCAAAGCTCTTAAACTAGTTAGAGGGAGATTCTATGATCCTCTGTCTCAAAGCCTGATGGTCCTTTGTTAGTTTAGAGAAACAGTAAATGCTGAGGCCATTCTAGCTGGGTAAACATCAGAGGGTAGTGATTCTCCTTCAAGGATCACTGGAAAATCAGGGGTGGAGGATGATAGTGCAGCTTAGACAGGGATAGATCTCCACAAATGCCAGAGCCAAAAATGAGTCAAGATTTACTATTCAAAGTATCTAGTATAGGCCATAAATAGCTTCAAACGCAGCATGGCCGAGCTCAATTCGTGGCAGTGGAATTGCAGCAGTTCCGGTGGCTCCTCGGCAAATGGCACGGCGTATTACTGGCAGCAGCCACTACATTATTTTTTCATGTCGTTTTTTAATGACATTTTTTTTGGGTATTTTGCTTGCCGTATTTCGGCAAATGCCTTGTTTATAGTACTTATAACAAGATTGTATACGCCGCCACGCCGGTGGCATGCTCTCTGGGCGTGGCCACTATGCAGCCACGATGATGAGAGTCCGGCTGTCCTGCCAGTAGGCTGTCCAGGTTTACTGACACCGTTTTGGTGGCAGCAGAAGCCAGTTTTCGTTAAATAACTTATTTTCTTTTTTAGTTCTTCTTCTTGCCATTTTTTGGAAATACCTTATTTATTCATTTATTTTTTTTATTTATTTTTTTCTTTTTCATGCCGTTTTTTGGCAAATAACTTAATTATAGTGCGTCTAAGTAGATAGTGTTTTTTTTTTAAATATTGTGATGTTATTGTGATGTAACCTGCAATCAAACTTTTATAAAGTCACAATTACTTGATAGAACTAAGTAGTTCGTCTGCAAATAAGTGGCCCCCCTAGTGGACTTCCATAGTGGTGGCCGCTTCCAGCAGAGACTGCCACCACAGTCTCTGCTGGAAGCGACCACTGCCACTATGCTATTATATACTATATACTATATATATATATATATATGCCACCACAGTCTCTGCTGGAAGCGACCACTGCCACTATGCTATTATATACTATATACTATATATATATATATATATATA
>NW_015151884.1:39944-42035 GCF_000732505.1 Cyprinodon variegatus
TACAGTGTCATTCGACTTGGGGCCTTATTACTTCAGGTGATGATGCATGTAATACCTTCGGTTGACATCAGTGGTGCTGTTGCCTCGTCTTCTCTTTTTTTTTTTCATAGTAATGTAGAACAAATGTAATACAATGAGACAGACCTATTCTCAAATATGTCCTTATTACTGCTGTTAAAAAAAGAGCTATTATTTTTAAGAAGAAAAAAACAACTTGCATTCATGTTCGAACTGATGCAGCTTTCGCTGCGTCTCAGTCACACTATTTTCATTTATATTTTCAGAATCTAGAAGGTGATAATGTATCACACATGTAATTTAGCCTTACTGTGCCTGAGTCATTTGCTTTTCTATATGGTTATGCAAAATATGTGAGCATTACTTAAAATTAGGTGGGTTTTAAGTTAAGAGGTAGTTCTCCATTGAAATATTGCCACAAACATCCTAAGGTGGGAAAATGTGTCACAGAAGCTATATAATGGTGAGAGGGATTTGAGAAAACAGTGGAGATTCACACAAAAGAAAACCGACCCAGAAAAAAAGAAATACTATAAATTTATTTTGAATGTTAAGGAACACGTAAAGACTAAATACATTTTTAAAATTGCAATTACAATTTGGTTGTTTACTGAAGAAATAAGAACAGAGCTAAACAAATAAACTCTGAAACAGTATAAAAAAAGCACAATGTAATTTGTCAGACAGTAAATAGGAGAAAAAAATAAAGTTGACCGCAGTAATTCCTACAGAAAAAGACATAATTATGGGTTTTAGGTGTACTGTAGCAGTTAGGATAAGTGGCTAGGAGTGACAGTTCTTGTATAAATGCGACCAAACTCTTCCTTCGATAGGAAATTTACCAAGATTTTGGGCAGATAAAGTCCTCTGTAGCACCTGCTCCTTTTTTGACAGAAGCAAATAAGATGTCAGAACTCAGCATAGAGTTGTGTAAACCCCCATGTACCTCATATGCAAATAAGTGTTTCTAACAACAAACGATTTATATTCAATGGAATTTATTGAATATAAAATTAAACTAAAGGGTGGGCTGAGCAAAATGAATCTGCCCCTTTACTTTCTGTGCAGCAAACTCTCTTCACACGTACAGTGAGGATCTGTGAATGATCCAATGTTGACCTAAATGATGGATAATGATAAATAGAATCCACCTGTGTGTAATCAAGTCTCTAAAGTAATGCAGCTGCTCTTTGATAGACAACAAAAATATTTCCCCAATATTAATTAGTGAAAGGAGCACTGTGCAAGTGATAATATTAAAATTGAATGAGTATCAGACCACTGCAATTCTACAAAGAACCCGTCATCCCTCTCAACCTTCAGCTCAAATGAAGAGAAGACTGATCAGATATGCAGCCAAGAAGCCCATGATCATCTAGATGAACTGCAGAGATCTACAGCTGAGGTGGAAGACTCTGACCATAGAACAAGAACCAGTTGTATCTTCTCTTCTACAAACTATTGATCCTGATTACTTCCAGATTTAGTGAACTCACCCCTCTGGAAAAAATGTTCCAGGTTAGTCTGACCCTGCAGTCACATTAGTACCATCCTGTTGTGCTTGACCTGAAATTATAATTTTGCCTTTGAGTTCATTGTTTATCACAGTTACTGTATAGTTCCATGCTTCCAGCAGCTATTTGATTATTAACATTTATACTGAACCATTTCCAGAGTTTCCAGACCCTCTGATTGTTTCATAGAGACCAAGATCTCCTACAGGAAAGTGGAAATCACACAGTTAAACTAATCTGCCTTAATGTCAGTGATACTGATGTAAACAGAACATTAGAACCACCTCTTTACATTTATTTCACACATGTTACCTCAATCCTGCTATTATTGTTTGAATTATTAGATGCCTCAGTCAGAACAAGAGACAGAAAATCTCTAAAGCAATAAAATCTCATTCGTGCTGATTTAGGGAAGCTGATGAGTTATATTTAAATCTAGTTAGATACATCTGTAATTAGCTTAATGGTTATTAATGCTTACTAACATTTATTCTGGATTATTTAACAGTAAAACAGAACTAATATGATCAGAACTAAACAAATAGCAGCTTCAAGAATA
>NW_015151884.1:43005-47544 GCF_000732505.1 Cyprinodon variegatus
TATCAGAACGATTCCAATCACTGGTCTAATGACCCACATCACATGAAATGAAGAACTTCCAGCTGCTGAAAATAAGGAGAAAATAACTCCAAACAATATCAATATTATTATAATGTCATAATTATGGTTCTGTTTATGGTTCTGGTTTTGGGCTTATGAGGACTTTTTTCTGTTCAGTCAGTAACTATTTAGCCCCCAGCAGTTATCACAGCATCTCAGTCTGCCTCCAGCCATTACCCCACTCTAGATTATCTCCATACAGCAAATCCAAGATGCTCAAATCAACTCTGTCAGATTTGATTTTAACACCCTTGAAGTGTCTACATGGGTCCACACCAGCGAGTGTTAATTTGACTCTTTCTGGAGAGTTGGCATTGTAACTTTTATTTAGTGTTAAATAATAAATCTTTCTGGAGTTGATCATTTAACACTTAATTACACTAATTAGGTGTTAGAATTGGAATATAAACACTCTCAAGGAATGTTTTCCTAACTACATAGGAGTTAATCTCTAAATAATGAAAAAATTTACTTTCCTGAACATATAAAAATCCCTTTGGAAAAATAAATAAATAAAGAAGCAGGGGTAGGATTTAAGTTTTATTACTTCTTCCTACTCATTTTCGAACATGATGGGATGTACATATGTTTTTTTTTTCTTTTTCTTCTTTTTTTGTTTTGTTTTGTATGACTTTATTAATTTACTTATATTTGCTTTTTATTAAGTGTTCGAAATAAATGATCAATCAATCAATCAAAAAAAAGCAATGTTTGTTTTTTTCAGCAAATATTTTTTTCAAAAGTGCATCACAGTTGGAAAATATTTTTTCCAAACTTGTAACAATGTGAAACCTTTGCCAATATCCACATTAATACACTGTTTTGTAACAAAATTCTGAAAAGAACAAAATTTAAACTAAAAAATATTTTTCTTGCACTGCAGATGAGGTTCATTTCTCCAATTAAACCGCCGTTTGCTGCATCGATTTTTAGGGGAGACAGTCTTGTGATAGATGGGGATTCACACAGCTCCATGTGTTCACCATAACATTTCCCTAATCATTCTTTTAGGTGTATCGATGTTGAAGAGTTTAGCCGAAAAATACATAAAATATTTGTTTACAAACCCTTTTTTCAAAACTATAGTTACAAAGATTACAAGTTAGCTAAACATGATTAGGCTATCACCAAAGCAAGCTAATACAATGCAGTAAATTTCTACCACATGGCTCTATCTTGACTCAAAAAAACGCCAAAGAGTTAGAAAGCAAATAAAAAATTTAAACCATCTCAGAGAAATTATTTACCAGGCTGGGTAAACTGGTCTGTATGACAGCAAAATGGAGAGTACATTTTTCCTCAGCTTCGTTCGATACCTGTAGTATTGGAGGCAGAGTCTGTGAATGTACTCTTTGGGTGTGAAATACACTATAGGAGTTGGATTGGGTTGGATTGGTATCTTTATTTCGAACATGCATGAGAAAAACAATAAAACAATGTTTAAAAACATTGGAGAGAAAAACAACAAACAAGGTACCCTTCTTTCCTGAGTTAATATACCTCTATTACATGTGCGAAAAGGAGTCAGAAGAAGTAAAACTTATGTGCTCCTACCCCTTTAATTCTTGTATTTCTTCAATTTACAATATTTATAATTATGTTGCTATATATATCCATATAAATACATACCTACCTACACATATACATACATAAATATTAATACACATATACCTTCATACAAAACAAAAAACACAAGCAAAACTTTTTACAATGCTTCTCTATACCATTTGAAAATAATTTTGAAAATATTTCTTTGTAAATTTTTTTGAAAAGGAATATGTTTGGGCATTGCTTTAGGTTCTCATTTGGTTTGTTCCACAATTTAACTCTGCAAATTGATAAACATATTCTTTCCTTGTTGTTCTACATCTATTAGTCTTAAAATTTCCCCTTCCCCTTAAATCGTACCCTCCCTCCCTTTTAGAGAACATCTTTTGTATGTTCCCAGGCAATAAGCTATGTCTTACTTTAAACATGAATACTGCAATTTGGTATTCTATGAAATCGTGGTATTTTAGCAATTTAGATTTTAGAAATAATGAGTTTGTATGATCCCAAAGTCCGGCGTTGTGAATGATTCTTATTGCTCTTTTCTGCATTATGACTAGTGGCTGTAGTGAGTGTTGATAAGTGTTTCCCCAAACCTTTACACAGTAATTTAAATAAGATAACAGTAGTGAGCAGTATAGGATGTGAAGTGTTTTGGAATCCAGAATGTACTTAGCTCTTGCTAGGACTGAAATACTTCTGCACAGTTTGGTTTTGATATGTTTTATGTGAGGCTTCCAGCAAATCTTGTCATCTATGATCACTCCAAGGAATTTATTTTCATGTATTCTTTCTATGTTAACCCCTTATATCTGTGTCTGTGCTCGATGCTTTGATTTACAGTTTCCGAATACCATGAATGTAGTTTTACTCAAATTTTATTGATAACCTGTTTATGTCAAACCATTGTTTTATTATCTTTAATTCTGAAGTGATTGATTCCAAGAGTTGCTGTAAGCTGTCCCCTGATCCAAATATGTTTGTATCATCTGCAAATAATACAAAATTCAATACTTGAGATACTTTACAAATATCATTGATATATAATAAAAATAACTTTGGTCCCAACACTGATCCCTGGGGGACACAACAAGCAATGTCCAGACATTCAGACCTATAATCTCCCATCCTCACAAATTGTTGTCTGTCTCTCAGGTAACTACTTATCCAGTTCAGAGCCACACCCCTGATCCCGATTTGTTCCAGTTTACTGATTACTATTTTGTTATTTATTTCATCAAATGATTTTTTTAGATCAATGAAAACCCCAACTGCATATTTCTTTAGTTTTTGTTTTCTGCTATATATTTTCATTGGACAAGTTTTATCATATAATAATTGAATATTCTTAAGAATTCTTCATATACTTTGTCAACATCTTTGTCTTTATCAATAAACTCCCAGTCTTGTGCTAGCAGATCAGAGTTCAGAGCCGATAGACAAAGAGTTATGTTTTCCATTTTAAAACCTCCAGATTTATTATGTAACGCTATTTTTTAACACTCAATTTAAACACCTAACATGTGAAACCTCAGTTATATTTGTATAATATAACTCTGTTAAGAGCTAAATTAACACCGTCTTTGAACAAAGTCTACTAACACCATATTATTTAACAATTTTCACTTTGCTGTGCACCTGTTCCAACTAATTAGTACTCAGCTCACCTGTTCACCAGCCTACTTATACATACCTCTGCCTTCTCATCTCTGAGAGAACGTCTCACTCCCTCCTGATGAGGTCGTCTGTATCTGCATGCTGCAATTCAGCCTGTTTCCTTCTCTATCAGATCCTATGTGCCCTATCAACTGAACTCTCATAGTTGACGCTGCCTTAGTCTCCANGAAACAGAAACAGGGTCCAGAACTCAAAACAACCCACCCAGGGTGACCGGCCGTGGGACCAGCAGCAGGACAGAGTCTCAGATGGCCGGTCGTGTAAACGGAGCTGAAGCAGACGCTCCAGAGGCCGGCCGCGGCACCGGAGTCTCAGAAGCTGCAGGGGCCTGGGTGCTTCAGCAGGAAGCACCGAGGGAAAGGGCGTCACTGCTTCAGCAGGAAGCTCCGAGGAGGACGCCGTCTCTGCTTCTGCAAGAAGCTCCGAGGAGGACGCCGTCTCTGCTTCTGCAGGAAGCTCTGAGGAGGACGCCGTCTCTGCTTTTGCAGGAAGCTTCGAGGAAGACGCCGTCTCTGCTGCTGCAGGCAGCTCCGAGGAGGACGCCGCCTCCGCTTCTGCAGGCAGCTCCGAGGAGGACGCCGCCTTCGCTTCTGCAGCTCAGCAACAGGCTCAGACAGGGCCACCCACTGTGGCTCCAAATCAGGAACTGAGGAGGCCGTCCCTAGCGGTTCCGCTTCAGGAACTGAGGAGGCCGCCGATTGCGGCTCCGCATCAGGAACTGAGGAGGGCCGCCGATTGTGGCTCCACATCAGGAGCAGAGGAGGCCACCGACTGTGGCTCCACAGGAACACAGGAGGCCGCCGATTGTGGCTTCGAATCAGGAACCGAAGAGGCCGCCATTTGCGGCTCCACATCAGGAGCAGAAGAGACCACCGACTGTGGCTCCACAGGAACATAGGAGGCCGCCGATTGCGGCTCCAGATCAGGAACAGAGGAGACCACCAACCGTGGCTCCACATACTGGAATGAAGAGGGCTTAAAGATCCATGGACGGCGCTGAGCGGGCTCAGTGGTCTCCAGTCGGTTCAGAGCGGACCAAAGGGTCTCACGACGGCTCAGAGCGGGCTCAGGGGTCTCCAGACGGCTCAGAGCGGGCTCAGGGGTCTCCAGACGGCTCAGAGCGGGCTCAGGGGTCTCTCAACGGCTCAGAGCGGACCGAAGTGTCTCTCGACGGCTCAGAGCGGGCTCAGGGGTCTCCAGACGGCTCAGAGCGGGCTCAGGGGTCTCCAGACGGCTCAGAGCGGGCTCAGGGGT
>NW_015151884.1:51211-60106 GCF_000732505.1 Cyprinodon variegatus
CTAGGTGCAGGGCAGAAGCAGAGTTCAATTTACTTCACCCTGACCCAAAATGTTTCTTTGACTCTACAGTAATCAGGCTCTACAGACCATTCAAGGCCTGGTGAACATTACAAGGAGGTATGTGTGAAGTGAATTTTAGTGATAAACCCCCTCTCATGGGAAGTAGTAGAGCAGTCACGGGATCGATGTTCTATGCAGGCCATGTGGTCATTGTTACAATTAGGTTAAAGATAATGTATTATAATTTCGTTTAGTTTATTATTATTTATTTCGTTTTAGTGGCTGAAGAAGATGGCCCCACCCATGGAGGGAGATTCTCATCCCACGTAAACATATTACTGGGATCTTAAAAGAACAGTAGATCTGATTTCAAAAGAAAGGAATACAATTTTAAGAATCTAATTGTGATTGTTTAGTGTTAAAATAAACAGACTTCAAGAATCTTTATTGTCATAATGTCATTTTATTATATATATATATATATATTTCAAAATGCTCCTATTATATATTTTATATTAACCAAAACAAAACTTTCTATATAAAAACACAGGGAGATAAAAAGTTGTTTTACCAAGGAGAATAAAAAAGAAAAATGAATTTAAATAAGGCCAAATTAAAATAGCAGTAAATCATAGTTCAATTTAAAGCAAAAAATGTTACCAATTTAGGACATATATTTATCATTGAAAGCTCAATGCAATGGTTCCACTGGATGATTGTTCAACCCTCATGATATTTTTAATTTGAATCAAAGTTAAGAAAGCCCCCCAATACATTTGAGGTAGCGATAGAATTAGAAATCCTTTAAAATTATGTTACAGCCACTCAAATAATATCACCCCAAAAATGTCAGAAAATAAATATTAAGACATTTAAAGTAATTTTAATTAAATTTTCAAAAAAGCAGTTGGGGCTGAAAAGTCAAACCTTATGGCATTTTAACACTTTAAACTATTGAAAATAAATAAGTAAAGTTTTCTTAAAAATCAATAGTGAATGGATCTGTAGAAGAGGTACTTCCTATATTGTATATCTTTAGTTGTTTAAATGTATTTTAAATATAACTTCTTTTTTTTAATGAACTGGTTGTATTTTGTGAGGAAAATATCAAACAATTGCATGTGAAAGAATATTAACCTTGATGAAAAAGAATTCCCTTCTTCATTCCTTGGGGCTGCTATGGGGGGTGCCATGACCTTTCTACATGTAGCCATAGCACCACCTATGCTTCCATGGTGCTGCCAATGTACAGCATGTACATGTCAATAAACAATGCATAAACCTTTGAGCTTCTGCTATTTCAGTCGGGTAGATAACTCTCTCTACAAACAACATGTGAGTGATGTGTTCTGTTCTAGCAGGGCATTTCCTGCTAATCTAGAAGAAGCTAGTGGAACCCTTATTCTGGGCTCTTTTCTCATTGCCTTTTCTCACCATAGTGTTATAAGAGCCTCTGCTGATATCTGAATTATATTTCAGTCTGAGTAAGATTGAAAATAAACCGTAAGACCTATTTTATAATCATTTACTATACTGAGAAGTGTTTTCAAGGTGATATTACAACCAGTCAGACGATTTTATTTATTCCCTAAGGGTAATTCTGTTTGCAGACATTGGTTGCAGTGGAAGACAGAAACAGTCCATACACATGGATACTCAGAGGTCTTGCAGGATGCAGGAAAGGCAGTGGATCCAGTCATAAAATGATGCTATTTCTCTTCAGCAGCAATTAATAGATGAAGTTAAATGAGACTTTAAAGATAAAACAACATAAAAACAAACAAAAAACACTCTAACAATCAAGTTTGCATAATGATCTGTATTCCTTCTGGGAGAGAGCGCCTCCCAGAGGGCACCAAGACAAAATTATCTTTAAGATCATCTGATTAATGAATGAGCTTACAGTAGCTTTCTGGGGCACTTGACTTTAGTGATAGTGACTGTAGATTAGGGACTTGGGATCTTTCTAGGTTTTCACAATGCCGGTCAAGCTATTTTTGTCCTTGAATGACAATAAAATGAAATAAAATTGGTTAGGATACATTTAAATAATTCAGTTTCTGCAGCAGATAAATAAACTGTTGGCCTTTCTTTGTAATAGCCTCAGTACTTCTGTCAAATTTTAGGAACATGTTCACAATTTCAACCTTTTCCCAGTGCTTAATACCGCTATCATATTTTGGAGCTTTTTAAAAAAAATCTGAAATCAATAATTATTAGTTTCTGTCATTCAAAGGTTCAGGTGATTTTCTCCACATCAAGTAAGGGAATGCTGCTATATAAATAAACTGAATTGAATTAAAATTTAAATCAAGAAAGGCAATGCTAAATCTGCCCAGCTTTTATAGAAATTACCGTTTTAATATTTTCCATCACAGAATACCTTAATGAGGAACCTCATACACAAGTAAAATATGTTTTTGGGGAAGATCAAACAAAATAATTCAATAACCATATTTAGTTATTCATATATTTGTATAGACTGCATCTCTGAGCGACAGATTAATTTTACTATTTCATCATTTGGATGTTTTAAACAGAATGGGGTCATGTTTCATGTGGAAACTATTCATAAACCTTTTAGAAGAAGGATCTGTATTCAAGCGAAATATTTTTGAATATATGCAAACACAAATTTCAGAAAACTCACAGCCTTTATTCAGCACCAAACAAAACGGGTGGGAATCCAGCAGCTCACACAGTGTTGTTTTCACTAAGAGGTACAGCTTTTAGCATGGAAGTTATTTGCCTTTTAAATAACGTCCATGTTAGTCTGCAGACTGCTTGTAAAATAAACCCATGACTTAGTCAGACATAGAAAATTAAAAGCTGAACTGATGATAAATCTACATTCACTTTCAACTTTATTTTACTTTCAACATAAATCAGCTTTGTCACTGAATTATTTGTAACCATGTTATTTCTTGTTAATATATGTTTTATTTATTTATTTTGATTCACCTACACTGCTTTGTCCTCCCTATTTCCTTAAGCCAGGCATACACTTTACAATTTTTGGCCCTTTTTTGGGACGATTTTCCAGTCGTGTGAGAATATTTTGGATCGGCCTCAATGTGCGTCGTGTAATACAGAGGATAAAAAAACTTCATTTAAATGGGATTAAACTGATTTCAGATAATAAAGTAAAAAACCTTTGTGTTGTTTTCAATCAAGATGTCATTTAAATCCCATATCAAAGAGGTTTCTAGAATTTCCTTCTTTCATCTGCGGAATATTGCAAAAATTAGAAATTTCCTGTCCAGGGGTGATGCTGAGAAACTAGTCCATGCATTTGTTACTTCAAGGCTGGACTATTGTGATTCTTTACCATCAGGAAGTCCACAAACTGTAGTTAAAAGTCTTCAGCTGATCCAAAATGCTTTTTCTCATAGTAGTTTTGCCTCGTCTGTTCCTGATTGGCCTTGACACCATCCTGGAGAGAAATATCAGCTGTGCTGCTTCCATCAACACCTTGTTTATAGATGCTGGAGATCAGCCTGTTTTCCAGTGTAGTCAGACAATGTTTTTGGCAAACTTACACACCAAACACTAATTTTAGTGACCTCCGATCAGCGTAACCGGGTGTCATTACCGCCAGCGTGAATAACAATCTTTCTGTATTCAACCTTATCCTTAAGCAGCAGTTTCAGGTAGGATTTGATATCGCCCGTTCTGGCCCCTGGCAAACATTTGACTATGGTCCCTGGTGTCTCTAATGCCACGTTTCTGACTATGGAGCTGCCAATCACCAGAGTGGGCTTCTCAGTGGGTGTGTCACTGATTGGGGAAAACCGGTTAGAAACTTGAACAGGTTGGTGGTGACCAGTGGGCAGAGGTCCACGACTACGCTTTCTGCGTACAGTTACCCAATCGCCTGGCTGCTCAGGCACTTTTGGAGGACAGCTACGTGGGAGGCCTACTTTAACTCCTGGATGTTCAACAGCCTGAAGCCTGGATTCTAACTCTGACACCCTCGCCTCCAAAGCTACAAAAATACTACACGTATTACACATCCCATTATCACTAAAGGAGGCAGAGGAATAACTGAACATCTGACACAGAGAGCAGGAGAGAGGAGAGGAAGAATGAAGAGTTGGAAAAGAGTCAAGGGAGGGAGAGAGAGAAGCCATAGTGATACTAAGCTAGTGCTAGCCCAGGATAGCTACTCCTTAATACCAAAAATAAAGCAGTGTGAAACTGACAAGTGCTGAGTGGAAAAGTGCAGCAGAAGGTGCTATGTTTTAAAGTGGTTCTGGTCAGTTAGATTTACTTAGATACAGAGATATCACAGAAAAAATAACTTAACTTCAGATGGAGATCGTCTGGACAGCAACAACACTCAGTTAATCCAAACAGGAAGTGAACAGGCCCAAACAGGAACCAATTTAAACATGAGCAAAAAGAGTCCAAAGCTCAAATAAAAACTTTGCAAAACCTGACTTAACTAGCTCACCCAAGCTCAGCACCTCATTAAAAAGATCAGATGGAATAATGAAAGGTTTTACTGTGAGACAGCTTGTAGTTGTCAGGACTCCTGTCTGTATGTTTGTTGTTTCTGTGTTTGTCTCCCTTCCTCCAACAGGAGGCGCCTGGTTCTGGTCCACCTCCTCACACACATGCTGATGGTTAACTCGTTAACGGAGTGTTCATAAGCTGCTGACTGCCACTACCTCGACGCCAGAGTCTTTGCCAGTTTTGGGTACTCTAGCCAAGCTGAGTTTTGCTGAGTCAAACTGAGTCCTTGTCAACCTGAGTCTTAATCTTGTTTTTGTCTTTGCCTTTCGGCATGAAGTCTTCCTGCAACTGGATGTTTCGGACCTTCTCTCCCTGGAAGGATCATCTGAGCTTCAAACTGAGCTTAGGATTTAAACTGGAGGTTTGAATAAATTTTTCCCCAAGAGATCGTTTGAGCTTCACACTGAGCAAGGGTTTCATCTCCACTACGACCCGTTCACGTTCCGCAGGAAATCTGAGCTGCAGTCAGTTTCTCCATTAACCTACTAACAACCACATTCTGGGTAAACCCTGTTCCTCCCTCCACAGAATTCCACAGAATCAGACAAACACTGGAGCAACAGCACACAGACTGGAGTCAAAGAGTCGACAACTTCTCTGGAAACGTGTGTCAGCAACCAAATCCTCCTCTTCAAGTTTACCAATCAAATTTCCCACTGAGCCTGAACTAACCACTGTGTCTTCCCCTCACTTTTCAGTTCCGGTTGAGCAGTGTTCAGAGCAACACTGGATTCCTCACAATCTCCTAATAAACCTGTTAAACCTTTTCCCTGGTCTCCCTGTTTGGTCTTCTGCATTTGGGTCTGAACTTTAGTTAAATCATGACAGTAGTCCAGGTGAAGGGAGGAGTGGAAGCAAGTTCGGATGTTCTCTCCACACAAGTCGGTCTCCAAACCGGGTTTGATTCACGGGGAGAATCTTAGATCAGTCTGATGAAAACAGCAGAGGAATCTGATGGGCTTTTATGGAGGTAGTTAACTTACGAATGTCGAAGATGGGGATGGATCATCGAAGGGGAATTCCACAAAGGCAGCACGCAGGCGGAGGCTCCGTTCTGTCACCAAACTCAGCGGGTCGGCACGATAATCACTACATTCTGTGGCTTTTGGCGGCACAAAAGCAGAAAGCTATTTTCAACAGCTTCCAGGGAATATCCCTCCGTGGATACACCCTTTATTTAAAAGATTGGATGCACACTATCGCGCATGCCCTCCTAGGGCTCCGAGGATAAGTGGGAGTGCAGCAATACGGGAAGAAAAGCAGCTGTAAGCTTTGCTTTGCGCAGGAGGTCTGGAGCACTGCAGGGTATAGGATTAGGGATTTCAGGGTACAAGGAGAAGGTGCGCAAGTGAAGTTAGACACTGTCGTCAAACAACATGTGGTAATTTATAAATGTTTTAAATCAGGTTGGGTCCGGATAAGCCAGCAGGTGGGTCCAGATCTGGACCTCAGTCTGCTAATCCGTGACCTCTGATACACTAGAGATCTCTCACCACAAGCTCGAATAATCTGGCACTGTTGACTGGTTGAAGGCTGGCTAAATAGAGGCTGAAGATGTTGAATCAGATGAGCGGTTATGAGAACTAGGCAGAGCTAGTCAGGTGAACGAAATGAATAAACAGGCTAAGATTCCAATATCTGGTTCTGCTTGATATAAACATATTTTGGTAATGTCACTCTCCTTGGTTGATTTTTTTCATAAGGGGTCCTGGTCTGGATGTAAACCTTTCACATTACCATAGGATTTTTAAAGAGTAGAGTTGCAGCAACATATCCAATGCATTGCTCCACCAGCAGCTGTACATGAAACACAGAAACATTGTTTGTACACCAATAATTTGTTACAAAATATAGCTTTTAGATGTTTTAAGTGAGAAAGTAGAACTCCAAACTTTTGTAACATTTGTTCAGTCAGTTTATCAATTATAAAAGTGCTTTGGTAGTTAAAAGGGCTAGAGCTCAGTTGACAGGCCACTGTGGGTGCAGGGTCTCCAGGCTGTCCCAGTGGGTATCCTCTTAGATTGCAGCCTGATATCTGCCAGTCACTCTACCATCACCTGTTAACAGGTGCAGATGCTTATTTAGATGAAGGTTTTCAATCATTAAGAGACATTTTATATTTATTGTAAAGGTGCTTTAAATGAGTTTATGTACAGTTTACTGTTCTTTCTTTATCACAATTAGTGTAAATAAATAAACTTATAAACGGACAGATTTGATAATATATTTGTCAGTTTCCTTTTACTTCATAGTAAAAAGGTAGAGAGCTCCATCTGCCACCTTGGTTTCAGTGAGAAGCACAAAGCCAAGCTGTCTGAAGCGGCAAAAAAAATCAATGCGTAGGAGTTGAGAAGATTCAGTTGGATATATGGGAAAGTTATTTTTTAAAAAGTAAGTATAATCATCACTAATAGTAGAAACTAGGGGTGGGCAATTGACTAGACTGTTACTGTTACCAGCATCAATTTTCCAATGTCGGTAAAAGAATTAAACTTAAGTCTACCATTTATTATTTCCATTCCACTTTAAGACTCGGCAGGGTGTGTTTAATAACGTCACTCCAACCGTTCAGTCAGACGGAGCACAAACGAGGATAATGGCAGATGAACCCAGTGAAGAAGAGGCTAAAATAGCAGTAAAGGAAACATTATTACATAATCCTGTCATAGTCGTTCAGAAAAAAAAAAAAAGTCTAGAACTGTAGACTGGCTAACTAACTCTGTACTTAGTAAAATATGACCAAAAATAGTTGATAATCAATTTATATTTTGTATTTTGATGAAAATTAAATCCTTAAAAGAGTTCAGCAGGGTTCAAGGTTTCTCTACTAACACTGCTCTGAGATATATGTCAGAGAACAGTTAATTGCTTTGGATAAAAAAGAGCAATCTGTGGGGTATGCTGCTGGATTTCACAGCAGCTAGAAATGACCTTAGATGTTCTTTTAAAACAAATGTGCATGAGATGCACAGTAAGCTGTCTCAGTAAGGGATAAATAAAATTTATTATTATCATTATTATTAAAGGCAAATTTCCAGGCAACCCTTAATGTTTATGCACAAAGTTCTGATCAAATAAGTATTTTTTTTCTTTGTAAAATCTGTTCTAGTGGGTTTTGTCACCACTGTGTAACAGTGTTTCTCTCCAAGTCAGTTCAGGTTTTATGGTGTTCCCCAAGCCCAATTCAAAAACCAAAAGTTGCTTAGTGAGGTTACTGTAAAATTGACTCTTTAGACTCCTTCCTTTTATCTTTGAATGTCTTTTTGCCTATTTTTTGTCTGTTTTGCTAATGCAGAAAAAGAATGTGTATTTCATAGTTCATTCATATTTTAATGTAATTGATACACTTTCTTTTAATGTGTTTTTTGAACCCCAGGAAGACTAGTAACAACAATTTTAGAGCTAATGGGATCCAAATAAAGAAAAGATGTAGGGGTGGCTCCATAAGAAGCAGCTCAAGGTCCTGAAGTGGCCTACCCAGTCTGCAGACCTGAACCAATCAAAACATCTTTGGAGGGAGCTGAAGGTCCATGTTGCCCAGTAACAGCCCTGCAACCTGAAGAATCTGAACATCTGTATGTTGTTTTGTTTTCGCAGATCTGCTTGCTCCTTCCTTTTTTCCAGTTTTGATCTATTTTAGTCTGCTATAAGTATGACTCTATTAAAAGGTATAGGAATTTTTTTCAGTATGCAGAGACTTCAGGATGGAACTGGGAGACAAATAGAGACCACACATGAAGAAACACAAAAAGACATCCCCTCGTCTAGTGGATAGACCCATCTCCTATACTGACAAAGTACTGACAAATTTGAAAATTTTTAGAGTGTGCCATGTTGGCAACATCACCTGAACCTACTTTTTTGTTAAGGTGAAAATAGTAAGGTGATCATGGTAAGAGGTAAAATACCGAAATCTGCATGTCATTTTTGTAATTAATAAGGACAAGTTCCCCAAATAAAGGAAAATGTAATAAATGAAAATGTAGGAAAAGTTTTTCCTCTCCACTGTCGCTACAAGCATGGTTAGTGTGAGGCATTGCCTTTGAGTCAATGAGTCGATGCGATCAACTGGTTTTCCATATATAGAAAACTTTGAATCAATTTGACTGTATCTGGTGAACTGTAAATTGCCTTAAGATGACATGTGTTGTGAGTTGCCGCTATATAAATAAACTGCATTGAATTAAATTGAAAGATATAATTGCTAATACTAACACAGTGTTCCAACATCCGCAAACGGCAGCTCCTTTCACAGCTAGAAATTCACGAGGTACAACTGACATGCTGCGGCAAGGGGGGAGTCAGGACAACAGGTCAGTAGGGAAATATCATCATCCCAACACACAGAGATTGGGTCCCCAGCCCCAACTACAACAGGCC
>NW_015151884.1:63535-64904 GCF_000732505.1 Cyprinodon variegatus
AGATGCGCATGCGCATATGACGAAAAAAGCATCCAAAACGTACGAAATTACGGTGCATAACTTTTCGTACGATTTCATACGCACTCATAATGAGAATAGGTTGTCATATTGGACTTGGCTGGAATTAAGAACAGCTGACTCCCTTCTATGCCCTTACTTATAGGGAGAGTATAATAGGTGCTTATCCTCTTCTTATCCTTTTCTTTGCATGTCCAACCTTGGTTAAGTGGGAAGACCAAATGTGCACAACCCTTTATTAGTTTAGAAAATATTTACTTCTTCTTAACAGAATTTAGGACACCTCTTACAGGGTAGGAAACTATCCTTAAACTATCCTGCCATGTAACATCTGAGTGCTTTTAGATTGAGGTTGAAAGACAGCTGTTGAACTGCTCTGAACTGCAGCAAAACAACAACCAAAATAACTTGTTGGATTAAGAAATAAACAACAATATTCACTGGGACCCTCAGAAGTCCTGGTGAATACAACCGTGAAAAAATATAACCTTGAAAAGGTGTTTGTAAAGCAGTAGGGCTGGGTATTGTTAGGAACCTCACAATTCAATTTGATTTGGATAAATTTTTGTTGCGATTCGAATTGATCCAATTAAATAAATTAAAATATATATATTTTTTATTGTGTCTATGTTCAGTTTGAAAAAGGTAGAAAGAAAAATGACTGAAGTTAAAGTGGACATTTAATAACTATTTTCATGCTTATGTAAAAATATGAACGAGCAACTAAACATGAAATCTCACAATTCAAGAACTTTTCACAACGTGCATACAGGAGATTATCACAACATTGTTGTGTATAAACAATATAAAATCACATCAGTAGCTTATTTGTGCATATTAGTACATACTTAGAAATAAATATCAGGGTTGTATTAATTTTAATTGCACTGAAAATGTTCAGTGCTTGTAAACATTCTTATTTATTTAACATGAAATGATAATCTTCTCATTTTGAACATACCTGTAAATACATTTCCCGATTTCTGGCTACAGACTAAGAGGCTACATTCTGATTTTTGTTCAGAAAATGCTGATCCACATGTTCAGAGTTCAAATTACTTCTCTAGGTTGTGACTATGCCACCTGCTGTTGAAAAGATCCTTTAAGCAGGTACACTACAGTCAATGCCCAAAGTTTTGAAAATGATTCATTTGTAAATATTTACAAAGTCTGTTAGGAATCCAGTTTGTGTGGACTGTGTTTTTTTGTGTCTTCTCTCCCTCCAGCACCAGGTGGTGCTCTGTCCTCGTCGGTCCTCTCACACACCTGCGGCTGGTTGACTAATCACTGAGGACTATTTGAGCCATGGACAATCTTGTGAGTGTTATGGTTTCTATTTAGAGGGGGGTGG
>NW_015151884.1:65752-67024 GCF_000732505.1 Cyprinodon variegatus
AGTCTCACACTGAGCAGGGGATTAACCTACACAAACTCTGTTCTAGTCCTCCTGGATTCCCAAGTGGCAGTCCGCTCAGTAGCTCCTCTGGGTCAAACTTAGTCTATGCCTGTCTGCCCTCCAATGACTATCAACCTCTGGAAAAACCCACACCGACTGGATTCTGGGAGGAAAGTTTTTCTCCACTAACATGATTACCCTTTTCTCTGTCTCTCTAAGTCATTGATCAAAGTTCCCACGGATCTTGAACTAACCACTGATACTTCCCTGTACTTCCAGTACCGGTTCTCCAGTTCACTGTGTTTCCTGAATCCTACCCCGCTGGTTTCATCAATAAACCTGTTTAAACTTTTACCCTGGTTCTCTGAGTGGTTTACTGGATGTGGGTCAGATCCCTTAAGAAAATCATGACAAAGTCTACTGCTTCAGTTTTTATAACGGCAATTTGCATATACTCCAGAATGTTATGAAGCTTGATCAGCGTAACAACAATTAATTGCAATGTCAATATTTGCCTAGAAAATTAACCTTTTCCCCCAAAACACATTTCAACGTCATTGCAGCCCTGCCTTAAAAGGACCAGCTACATTGTCTCAGTGATTGCTCCATTAACACAGGTGTGGGTGGTGATGAGGACAGGGCTGGAGATCAATCTGTCATCATTAATTAAGGATGACACCACTGGACACTTTAAAAAGAGGCTGGTGCTTGGCATCACTGTTTCTCTTCTGTGAACCATGGTTATCTCTAAAGAAACACGTGCAGTCATCATTGCACTGCACAAAAATGTCCTACAAATGAAAGAGAATTGCAGCTAGAAAGATTGCACCTCAGTCAACAATCTATTGCATCATCAAGAACTTCAAGGAGAGAGGTTCCATTGTTGCCAAAAAGGCTCCAGGGCACCCAAGAAAGACCAGCAAGCACCAGGACCATCTCTTAAAAGTGTTTCAGCTGCAGGATCGGGCTACCAGCAGTGCAGAGCTTGAGTGTGCAATACGCACTGTGAAGCCGAGACTTTTGGAGCAAGGCCTGGTCTCAAGGAGAGCAGCAAAGAAGCCACTTCTTTCCAGGAAAAACATCAGGGACAGACTTATATTCTGCAAAAGGTGCAAGGAGTGGACTGCTGAGGACTGGGGTAAAGTCATTTTCCCTGATGAATCCCCTTTCCGATTGTTTGGGAAATCTGGAAAACAGCTTGTTCTGAGAAGACGAGGTGAGCGCTACCACCAGTCTTGTCTCATGCCAACTGTAAAGCATCCTGAAACCATT
>NW_015151884.1:67542-71640 GCF_000732505.1 Cyprinodon variegatus
ATGAAAACCAGAGAGCAGCAGATCATGTGAAAATATAATATTTGTGTCATTCTCAATACTTTTGGCCATGACTGTACTACCTGGGATGCAGAGGGATGCTCTCTGCACCAATGGAGTGGATTTGTGGAGAGTCACAGTGGTTGTACCTCTTTGTAACGCAGCACCTCATCTAATGCCTTCGTATCTTTGGTTCTGGTCACTGCTAGTGGAGTTTTATATGAGCTTCCAAAGAGATCAACCAGAGCACGAGAGTCCCTTCCTTTCTTTGATGGTGGTCCAGAAGGGTAATTAGGGGCTCGATTACCTCACGTTCAACAACTATCAGCCCACTCTGGTGCTGTTGCAAAAAAATAAAATAAATAAACTTAAAATTGCATTAGTAAAGAACAGTTTTACAATTTGATATAATTAATTGGATATGCGTTTTGGGGTTATGCATGCGAAATAAGTATAGTTCAATTTCTTTCCTGGTGAGTGTTCAAATAATTACAGGCTGATTGGAATTCCATTTCACAGCAAGAAAAAAAATATGTGTTTTATAGTGTGAATTTTCTAATTATTAAGTACTCAATGAGCTTTTAACGGTGGCTAATTCCTTGGTGAGAGCTACAAGATGTGTGAACACTTCCTCTCGATCAGCATCATGTGACAGAAAAGGTAGGGCCTTAAACCTTGGGTCCAGAGCTAAAGCAATGGAGAGATCATCCCTCAGACCCATACACCTTAAAAACATGTTAAACAACATAACTTAACTGTTTCCCATATGATCAGTATTTTCATAAATGTAATGCAATTTTAGTGTGCTGCAAAAAACAACAACAACAACTAACCCTGTACAAAGCTGTTTTTATTTCCTCCATCACTCCAGAGTCACTGGATAATGACTGCATCTCCTCTAGAACCTTGCTTTAGGGTTGCAATAACAGACAGAGTAGAGGTGCTTTTCTGAGATATCACTATAGTGGCTTTTTTTAATGGCTCAAGAGCCTGTACAATATCCTCTGCTGCCACAATAATAATTTAACTTTATTATTCTCACACTGGAAAAAATCACATCTGCATTTAACCAATCTCCTTGTGGAGCAGTGGGATGCCACTGTGCCCCCTGGGGCAGAGTGGCAGTCCGTCGGAGTTGGGCTCGAACTCATAACCTTCGGCACCCAAACACAATGCTCTAACCTTTAGGCCACCAATGTCAGTAATGTCTGTCTCAGTAAGGCTGCATAGATATTTTTCCTGTTTTCACACTTCAGAGGTGAGTAAGGCAGCAGAGGCAGTTGGTTGTTGTTCCAAGAATCTCTCCAGCATGTATAAAGCTCGGTTTCATCTTGTAGGGACATCAGTTACTAGTTTGTGCTGTCCAACAACTTCTGAATCTTTCTGAGGGCAAGACAGGCCAAACTAAGCACATTGGCAAAACTGACCACATGTACGATTATACAGTAGGTCGGTGAGATCGACAGCAACTAGCATGTTGGCAGCTTTATCTATAAAAACCAGGGCTTGTCTTTTAGGTATATAAAGGCATGTTTAGGTGTATCTTGCTTTGTTTCTGTGTCCTCTTTTCTCTTATTTAGCATACTCAGTACATAGTAATTTTCCAAATTCCTTTGCACGTTCTTCTGATAGTCTCCTGACTTTTGAGTTTAAACAATTTTTTTAATTCTACAAACTCAATCCAAATTAATTAATTCTGATGGTCTGTCTGTCTAGATATCTTTTAAATGTGTCCTCTCCACACACAATTATTGTAATGGCCAGGATTTTATAATCTTAATGGGATTTATATATTGTAATTTTATAGTTTTTGTGGACCCCAACGAGACAGGCAACCACTTTCAGGGAATTTAGGGATATCTGAATAAAGAATGATTAAAAGAAGGGAACCTCAATGTTCTGGGGTGGCCTAGCCAGTTTTCTGACCTCAAGATAATCAAAAGCTGACAATCTGTATTGACAGGTTGCAGCCAGAAAAACTCTCTCCAGACTCAAAAAAAAAAGTTAAACATGATAATTTTTCATGTAAGTGTGCAATATTCCATGCAGACTTTTTACCTGCTGTGAGAATTGGCAGCAGTCCCACACATTTTTGAAGTTTACAATAACAACTTAAAAGCAACAAAAACGTACCCAGCTCCCAACTTAACCAAAGAGATCTGACTGTTCATTTAATTTAAACAAAAGGAGGATCAAATGTTTGTTTTTTTGCTTAACAGTGTTTTGCTTTTAAGCTCTAATAAGCCACCATAGGGTAATTTATTAATTTTCTCTGTTGGAGCAGATTTTGAATGTTGTTGGTTTTACAGCAATTTTATATAGACACGTTTGCCTATTTAACCAAAAAGTTTGGTATAGACATCAAAACCTGGCTTTCTGTGGATGTGACCTACTTACTAAACATTACATGGACTCTCAGTTTGACAGCATTGCTTGTGTTTGAAACACATCACTCATTAGACAGAAACACTAAACACCAAATAAGATTCTGTTACTTTTTATTATAGAATCTATGTTTATTGTATCTATCTTTTCCCAGTGCCCAATTTTACAGACATTTATTAGAAATGAAACATCTCTGATAAAAAGGTGGGAAACCTTTACAACATTTTAATTTTCTATTTGGAAACAATCCACAAAATCAAACCTCTAAGGGAAAACAAAACAAAAATCCATTTACAATTACAAATTGATGCTAAGCAATAATCTAAACCAAAACAAAACCCAAAAATGTCCTTTCTGGCTCAGTCTGTGTGGATTTCCCTTATGAGGCTGACTGAAAACATCAGGTCCTTGTCAGCACTGCTCATGGGCGCCCATATATGGCAACACCTGACCAGGTGACCTCAAAGAAAAAGAGAGTGGTGAGAAGTTGTTACATCAAGAAAGACAAAGACTTAAACCTTCCCCCAAATAGTCTATTATTTAAAAGGAAAAAAAATGAATGTTTAAAGCACCTGTTAGTGAGGGGGTAAATCACTCACAGTTGGCTTTCCAAAGAATTACAAAGTATCTTACAGCAAACTCCACACCTAATTTACCATACAAGCAGTATTAATCCTTAGAGCAGATAAAATTAAACATCTCACTATCATGTTTTTTCTTCCACTCATGTTCTCCTCCAGTCTCCATGGCTCCAGACATGTCACAGTCATCCACTGGTTCCTCAGAGGCCCACTTGTTATAACTGACCAATTTGTCATTGACCCAGAACCACAAATCTAGAGTGCAGGCGTAGTGCAGGCCCATCCAGACATAATCAGTCGAGGCGTTCTTGGCTTTCTCCTGGATCCATCTCTGCTCATCATGGCTGGTGATGGTGACCAGGTCATGGTAGTGATCTCTGCAGTAGTGTAAGGCATCCTCCCAGGTTTTGTTTTCTTTGATTAGTATCACTTCATCTGCTATAGTGGACATAAACAATTTCTTTTTCAGTGACTTTATTAATTCATGTTTGGAAACAATGCCTAAAAACACTAATCAAACAGAACTCTTTGGCTTAAAAGCCCTTTGAAAGGAGAAATAAGCAAAATTTCACCACTATGTGTTCTGTTTAACATTGTTAGTACACCGAAATAAGATGTGTAACAACTGACCCCTTCTATACCTCCACTCCAGCTGAACCCTGTCCTACCCCTCCTGCCCCTATCTAGAGCTGGGCAATTCATTGCATTTTTGGAATAATTAAAATCTAAAAATATGCAATTTTCAAAATGCAGAGGGAGTCATTTTTGATCTCATTTAACAGGATTAATACACTGATTTTCTACCTTGGATTCATACAAAAGGAAGAGGGAGTTGCAGCTTGCACACAGATTCATGTATGCGAATAAAAGTAAACATTTTTCTACACAGTGATTAAAGAAAAATCCTCTAACAATGGACTGTGCACAAAAAAGCTTTCAAGGTCATGAAAAGACTTAAACCCAGAAATGAAACATCTACATGTTGGTGGTTAGTGCAAAGGAGAATAAAAATAAATAAAAAACAATCACAACACTGGATTAAAAAGATATTCACTTTGTTCAGCCTTACTACCAAGCCCCCATTTTCGCCTGTCTTTGCATTTTCGGAAATGACATACGCGTAACAAAATAGCAT
>NW_015151884.1:74074-75669 GCF_000732505.1 Cyprinodon variegatus
CTATAAAAGACATATAATTAGCAGAATCAAAAGAATTAACTAAATGTCGGCATCAGACGGCAGCTCGGATGGGGCGATCACGCCTGGTCCCTCCACACCAGAAAGTTGGGACCCCAACCTGGTCTGGGCTGGACTGGATGGCTGTCTGCGGCGTGCTTGCTTCAACCAGGAGACGCGCCTCTCAAGCAGGGAACACCAACACTCCTAAATGGAACGGCGCTCCTTAAATATCAACCAGGTGGCCGCATAATGGAAGCGCCTCTCACTTAGAGGACCTTAATTGATAGTGTTAATTTAGGCAGTTTACACATATGCTCACCCGACAGCACAGCAGGGCCGTCACACCCCCGCCCATAAAAAAGCAGGTTCTATATAGAACCATGCTCCAAATTCACCAACCGTGTAGTAAACCTGGCCACCCTTAACGTATTTCTCTTACCTACAATGTATTCGGATTCATTTAATTTACAGATTTCTTCCTCTGCTCGCTCTCTAGGCCAGCAACTGGTGCACGCAGAAGCTTTTTTAAGGCACATAGAAAAGGAACAGGGACAAAACAAGCACAAAAAACACCACATGCTACAAAAGTGGAGCGCGAGCATCAGCTATGACGTTGTCTTTTCCTTTAATTTAATGAATATCCAGATTGTAGGACTGCAGGAACAATGACCAGCGAATCAAACGCTGATTTGGACATTTCAGGGAAGACAGGAACGTCAGCGGATTATGATCTGTAAACACCACGATGTTAGCGCCACCATTTAAATAAACATCTAAATGTTTTAGGGCTAAGATCAAAGCAAACGTCTCCTTCTCGATCACAGAGTAATTCAACTGATGCTTATTGAACTTTTTTGAAATATAACTCACCGGCCTGCCAATACCCAGATCATCAGTCTGTGTAAGGACAGCTCCAGCACCCACGTGACTAGCATCCACGTAAAGTTGGAAAGCATGTTTAAGACGTGGTGCAGCCAATACAGGAGCAGCACAGAGGAGCCTTTTCACCTGCTGAAAAGCCTGTTGACAAAGGGTAGACCACTCAAACTTTACATCTTTGCGCAGCAAACTTGTCAGAGGCACCACCACAGATGAGAAGTTTCGACAAAAACATCTGTAATATCCCACCAGCCCAAGAAAACGCATTAGCTC
Organism: Cyprinodon variegatus; assembly: GCF_000732505.1. Lineage (NCBI taxonomy): Eukaryota > Metazoa > Chordata > Actinopteri > Cyprinodontiformes > Cyprinodontidae > Cyprinodon > Cyprinodon variegatus. The sequence goes on from NW_015151884.1 coordinate 75,227, forward strand.
CTTCTTTGTTACGGGAACAGGAAATTGCTCTACTGCCTGAACCTTTGCTGCAACAGGGCGAACCTCACCTTGGCCAACCACCCGACCTAAATAGGTAACGGTTGCCCTTCCAAACTCACATTTGGCCAGGTTAACCGTTAACATCGCCCCCGCCAAACGAGTGAAAAGCTCCCGGATGCGCTCCACGTGCTCTTCCCACGTGTCAGAGTACACCACCACATCGTCCAAGTAAACCGCACAACCAGTCATGTCACCAACCACTCTGTTCATTAGTCTTTGAAACGTTGCCGGTGCATTTCTCAGACCGAACGGCATTACAGTGTGGGAATACAAGCCTGTAGGTGTAACAAACGCCGACACCTCACGTGCGCGCTTTGTCAATGGCACCTGCCAGTAACCCTTTAAAAGGTCAAATTTACTAACAAAGTTAGCAGAACCCACCT
>NW_015151884.1:78553-80853 GCF_000732505.1 Cyprinodon variegatus
GGTTCCCCCACAAAATAAGCATGTGGTAACCATTTCCTCACCAACAACGAGTCCTGCAGGAAGTATCCACATGCACAGTCCATTATTTCACTGAGCGGGCGTACCTGATCGAAAAGATTCTTCAGAGAAACATCGGCTTGCTGCTCCGCGATGAACTCACTGCGAGATAGAGAGATTGGGAAATTGGACAAAGGCAATTTAATTTTCCCTGCACATTTGTCCTCTTTCTCGCTCTGAGCGCGCGCCATGGCCCTAGTAACCGCGCATGCGGTACATGCATCTGCAAATTCGTCATTATTCTCAGTCTGAGAAATAACTCGCTGAATGGGGTCTGATGCAACCTGCCCACCTAATGGCACAGTGCACAAATGCGTTCCAGCTAAACTGGTTTCCCAAAATCACAGAGATGCCGTCAATTGGCAAAGCAGGGCACACAGCTAATTGTGTGACACCAGTTAACAGTTCGCACTCCAGAGACACTTTATGTAACCGAACAAACATTACATTTAATCCCATTCCCCAAATCGTGACACAGGCAACACAGGCAACGGGAACGGCAACACGACAGCTCTAATGAAAGAGTCAAACGCTCCAGTATCTCTCAGGATCTTTACTCGAACCTTTTCCTCGCGGTTTGGCACGACACAAAACCCTCACGAATGAAAGGAAGATATGAGACACCCACTTCAGAAGACCGATCTTCCTTCGTGTCCTCCAAAGAACTCCGCACCGGCGCAGCCAAACCTACTCCTTTAGGAGAAGTTTGAAACTTTTTCGTTTCAACTTTCAGCCGATGACAATCTGCTTTAATATATCCGCGTCTGTGACAGAAATGACAGAAATAAACCCGCTCATCATCCCGAACCAGCAGATTTTTAAACTGTCTTGCCTCCAGTTGATGAGCAACACCAACCCGATCACTGCAGCTCATATTTTGACCAAAATGCTGTTTAAAACCAACAGGGCCCTAATAATCCTTATGAGTCAGCACGTACTAGTCTGCTAACACTGCAGGCTCTGACACGTTCTTAGCTTTCTGCTCATTAATGTAGGTTGCAATATTTTCCGGTAAGCCATTTTTAAACTCCTCCAACAAAATCAAGTCGCGGAGCTGATCAAAGTTTTTAACATTTTGTGCAGCGCACCACCGATCAAATAAAGCAGTTTTAACCTGACCTAATTCAGTGTAACTTTGATAGTCGGCTTTTTTATAACGTCGGAATTTTTGTCTATATGCCTCAGGCACGAGTTCATAAGCTTTTTCCACCGCACTCTTCACTTTATCATAATTTAAGCTGTCATCAGGTGACAGCGAGGCATAAGCTTCCTGCGCTTTACCGGTAAACACGCACTGCAGAAGCAGCGACCAAACCTCCTTAGGCCACTTAAGTGTCTTTGCCACACGTTCAAACAGGATGAAATATTTATCCACATCCAACTCACTAAACGGTAGAATCAACCGAATACATTTATTAATGTCAAATTCTGCCCCAGCAGAACCGCTGGCCTGATCAACAGAAACGGGCGCAGAGTCGTGTCTGGCAGCTGCCTCCAATTACAATTTGCGCATCTCAACTTGATGCTGCAGCTCTTTCTCCCGAAGCTCTAAACGACGCATCTCCAATTCCAACTCCATTTTACGCACATCAGCGTGAAACGTCCCAACTTCACCCTGGGAGGCTGAATCTGGAGGTGGAAAAATGTTTTGCTCAACTAATGCGGCATACAGTCGCCTTTGAATTATCTCCTTCTTCTCCTTTTTAACCACAGGTACTTCAAACTGAGCAGCAATAGCTATGAGATCGTTTTTAGTAGCACCACTAAACTTCTCCAAAGAAGGTTCAGCTACAAAACCATCCAAATCAAACTCAAAATTGTAGTCATGCGCCACAGGAAAAAACATCCAAGATAAACTGCCAAAACAGTGTAAAGTGAAAGTAAATTGAAACAAGTGCACAACGGGCCCAAAGTAACCATGTCCCCACTATACTTTACCTGCCTGTCACGACTCACCTGCCTAACTAATTCCTGGCTCTTCATGTGGATTTGCGGCGGGTTTATTAAGCACCAGACCAGTAAGAAATTAATCTCGTGGAGTGCCCCCGAGATCACTGCCTGCACAGTGAACGCCAACCGCAAACCCCCACGACACTACCAAAACAACAAACAGGTGAAGTCTGAAGCGACAGCACCACTTAGCCTAGCAGGAGACACAATCACTAAAGCAGAACCAACATTAATGCACAGGCCTCAAAAAACATTTCTCTCACCTGTACATTGGATCACTCAACCAAACATGC
>NW_015151884.1:83877-85282 GCF_000732505.1 Cyprinodon variegatus
ACCAGTTGGCACTAATAGACACTGTTGATTAATTAATATCTATTTTAGGAAATGGAAGAGGCGCATTCCTTGATTTTTTTGTTTAAATGTTAATAGAACATCACTGTCCCCGTTTCCTACTTTAATTTTCATAAAATGTATTTATTTTTTATTTATGAGGTGGAAATGTCCCCAGATTAGATTGCAGAAATGTGGTCACCTTAATACAGAGGATTTACTCAAACTTTTTACTTCTTGCCTCCATTATATAGATGCATCCAGACACAGTTTAAAGGAAGAAGAACTATAACCCCCCGCACCGTCTACACTCTCTTTGCTCACTAGATTATTGTTAAACGCTAAAATTGTCTTAACAGCAGAAACTCTCCTATTATGAGTTATTTTTAGTCAAGTTGCTTAAGCTAATATGTGCTGCAATTATTTTGGGGGTGTTAGCTTGAAGGTAAAGTTTCCATCAAAGATCCACAGCAGAAGCACTTTTAACTCTGAGCTACTTATATAAATCTGTGCTTTGCTTCCAGGGCCAGACTAGGAAAGAAAATCAGCCCTGGTAATTTAGACCAGATCAGCTCCACACATTCATCAGAGCACTCTTTTTATTGTTTTCAGTCTCTTGAATCACAAAATCAATCTGCATCACATTAAGACTGTAAAGACTGTAACGTGCCTTGAGATGACATGTGTTGTGAATTTGCACTATATAAATAAACTGAAATGAATTGAATTAAGTCTGCATACTCTAAACTGGACAATGTTAATGGGTATTAATGTAAGTGAATATTCTAAACACTTGAGAAAGTGTCATTTATCCACCTATTAATCGTTTGTGCAGCATTTATTGGATTGGGGGATTTTGTGTTTTAGGGAGGAAGAAAATGAAAAGAAAAAAAAAGACAGTTGACAGGTCAGAAAATACTTATTGTTTTCTGAATATTATTTTACATTGTTGTGTTATTGAGCATTGGATACCACAGTTGAAGGCTAACCTCAAATTAAAACAGAGCTTACCCTGAGCTACAGCGATGAGGAGTTCAAGAACTGCAGCACTGCAATCACCAAAATGTCAGGATAAACAGTTCACTATGGTTTAGTGGTGAGCTCAGATCCTTCATGCTATTAAAGAAAAACTGTTAAAGATAAACTACAAGGTATTTCTAAGGATCCTTTATCTGGTTTTGATGACCTTGAAGGATGATTAAAATGGCTGCCAATATGCTGTATCAATCGATCAGTCTTTTTTTAATTGTTCTGTTGTTAGTGGATCATCTCAAAACCTTTGGATACAATCTAAAATTATTACTCTATTCATTCCTTAAATGAGTTCAGCAGGGGTTCAGGGTTACTAACACTGCTCTGACTCATGTGATAGATCACTAGTCAATGGATATGTTAAATATGGAAGTTT
>NW_015151884.1:88659-90471 GCF_000732505.1 Cyprinodon variegatus
TCGTAAAAGGTGACACTTAAAACCTCAGATGCAGCCTCTCAGTTGATCATTGAACCGATGACTACTCCTCTACCACCCGGATTAGCAGTTATCCCAACACTTGTCACGAGGACCAGTCATGTTCTTCCGCTCCAGGTGGTTAATTTCTCCGCCGAGGAAGTTTGGTTGGGCCCCAGAACACAGCTAGGCGTGATCTCAAAGGTTGATCCTGTTAAGAATGAGCAGACGTGCCAAGTAAAGTTTCACCGCATCTCTGCCGATGTTGAACAGGTTTCAGTTGACTCTAACACAGTGCATACTGACAGAAAGGTGCAAGCCATTTTGGAAAGACTTGACATGGGGGGCACGGAGGAAGAGCGTGTTGCTCTCTGTGCATTGCTGTCCCGTTACATTGATGTTTTTGCAGATGATGATGAGAATCTGGGTCACACAGACAAAGTGAAACATGAGATCAAGCTGGTGGATGACATACCTGTCACACAGCCATATCGACGTATACCTCCTAACCAATACCAGGAAGTCCAAGAACACATTTCTAAACTTTTGAAAAAAGGAATAATACAGGAAAGTGAAAGCGCTTATGCCTCACCAGTCGTGGTAGTCCGCAAAGGTGATGGCAGTATTCGCTTATGTGTAGACTATCGAAAGCTAAATCTAAAAACTAAGAAAGACGCATTTCCATTGCCTCGTATTGATGAGAGTTTTGATGCGTTGAAAGGTGCCAAATTCTTTTCCACAATTGACCTTGCCAGTGGGTATCACCAAGTGGCCATGGATGATCGAGACCGACATAAGACTGCTTTCACCACACCTTTTGGGCTGTTTGAGTTTGTACGCATGCCCATGGGGGTGTGTAATGGGCCTGCAACATTTCAAAGGTTGATGCAAGCAACTATGAGCGATCTGATATTTGACATCATGTTAGTCTATCTGGATGACATATTGGTATACTCACCCAGCTTTGAGTCTCATTTGGAAAGGCTAGACCTAGTTTTTAAACGTTTAAGAGACACAGGGTTAAAAGTGAAGTGGGAAAAATGTCACTTTTTACAGAAGGAAGTAAAATTCCTCGGACACCAAATTTCTGCAGAGGGCATCGCAACTGATCCCTCCAAGGTTGCAGCAGTCAAGGAATGGCCTGTGCCTGGCACTGTTAAGGAACTCCAATCATTTCTAGGCCTATGTAGCTACTACAGAAGGTATGTTGAGGGTTTTTCAAAGATCGCAGCCCCACTACATGACCTTGTGAATCATTGTCGAGGAGCTGCTACTACAACCAAAGCTAGTCAAAAACTAAATGCATTATGGGATGCCAACAGCCAGATTGCCTTTGACACATTGAAAGAAAAGCTTGTGACTGCTCCTATCCTAGGTTATGCAGATTTCACTTGTCCTTTTGTTTTGGAAACTGATGCTAGTGGTCAGGGTTTAGGAGCTGTCTTATATCAGCAGCAAGGTGACAAAAAACGGGTCATTGCATATGCAAGTAGACGGCTGAGAAATGCAGAGCGCAATGATAAAAACTATAGCAGCATGAAACTTGAGCTGCTTGCGCTTAAATGGGCTATAGTGGAAAAGTTTCGGGGTTACCTTCTGGGCTCTAAATTCACTGTAATATCAGACAATAATCCCTTATGCCATCTGAAAAGTGCGAAACTTGGGGCTATTGAACAGAGATGGGTAGCACAGTTAGCTGCTTTCGACTTTGACGTGCAGTACCAACCAGGTCGGTGTAACGCAGCCGCAGATGCATTGTCACGACACCCATTAGCTGCAGAGCCAGAACCAACGGAGGACGAGGAGTTTGATGAT
>NW_015151884.1:91034-92538 GCF_000732505.1 Cyprinodon variegatus
GATATCAGTCTGGATTCCTCCATCAGCTCTTGGGAAAGAGCTAGGAAACAAGAACCCAAGTCTGAAACTCTCTAGCTCGAAGCTAGACGCTGTTGCTGCTGAGCTCTCTGCTACCTCCACAGACTCTAAACCCAACCGGTTCCTCCTCTCACGGATCTGTTAAAACCTCCTCAAGGTATTATCTAGATTCTACTCACTCGTCAAACCATCATCTGCCTGGCTAATCAAACTCTCATCTCTCCAGATAATATTGAAACCAGTCCCGGACCTGTACCAGAACCAGATCTTGAATTATTCTGTGTATTCATAAATAAACATTGTTAAACTTTCCTCTGTCTCCGTTAGTGTTCTGCATGTGGGTTTAGTCCATTAAACCGATCATGACACTTCCCGGTTATTGCAAGGAAGAGCTGCGGACATTTCAATGTCAAGATCCAGTGATTAGTGTTTTAAAACTGTTTTTGGATCGAGGCAGACCACCCAGTTCACAAGAAAAGAAAAACCTTCCTGTTGCTGCCAAATCATTGTGGAAACAATAGAAACACATTAGGATACGTGGTGGATTGGTGTACAGAGTGGTGAGGGATGATCATGTTGGAGAGTGCTTTCAGTTGCTCGTTCCAGGTTGTTTACAAACAGCTGTAATAAAGAGTGTTCATGACTCTATGGGACATCAGGGAATAGAGAGGACATTACAGTTGTTGAGACAGAGAGCATTCTGGGTCGGGATGCACAAAGATGTTGAGCGATGGGTCAAGAATTGCGAACGTTGTATTCTCACAAAGATGCCCAATCCAAGGATTCACCCTCCAATGAAATCATTTTTGGCAACACAACCTTTAGAAGTTGTGGCAGTAGATTTCACGCTCCTTCAACCAGCCTCCGACGGCCGTGAACACGTTCTAGTCATTACCGATATCTTTACAAAGTTCACTCAGGCGTTTCCTACACGTGACCAAAAAGCAGAGACCACAGCTAAAATCCTCTTAAAGGAGTGGTTTATGAAGTACGGTGTACCTGAACGTCTCCACTCAGATCAGGGCCGTAACTTTGAATCAGAGGTTATTGCTGAACTTTGCAGAATGTATGGTGTGAAAAAAACGCGTACAACACCCCATCATCCAACAGGGAATGCACAGTGTGAGCGTTTTAGCCGCACCCTGCATGAACTGTTGAGCACACTTCCACCTGACAAAAAGAAGCGTTAGCCTGAACATTTACCTGAGTTGGTTTATGCGTATAATGTTACTCCACACGCAACTACAGGATATTCCCCTTACTTCTTGCTCCATGGGGTAGAGCCACATCTTCCTGTTGATGCATTGCTTGCAAACGAAAGTCATCATGATAAAAACCTTGATTGTCTTGCTGTGCATCAGCAAAGACTCAAAGAGGCACATGCTAAAGCAAAAGAGTATACTGAGTGGAAAACAGCCAGACGCATTGCTCAGCATAACCACAAAGTGTACTGTCCTTCAATTGATGTTGGAGAGTATGTTTATCT
>NW_015151884.1:94708-96148 GCF_000732505.1 Cyprinodon variegatus
AATTTCTTGATAAAATTCAGTCTTCAGAGATTTGTTAACTTTCAGGTTTTTAATTACACATTTTATTTCATAGATAGAGCTTCATCATATTTTGCTCTGAGAAATGTACTTGCTTTCTTGACATTTGTGAGAGAATTGAAAACATCAGATAAATCTGTGCGTATATACCTTTTGTCTAGATTTGCAAAATAATTACACAGAAATTTTTAGATAATATAATGCTCTTCTGTTGTGGAAATTTCAACTTTTGATTTAGAAAGGGAGCTTCTTTCCATATTTCTTTTTTTCAATGCCAAAGAAATATTTGCTATCTTTCTCCCCCTCCTCAAACCATTTCAGTCTTGATTGTATAAACACAGACAGAAACCAACAACCTAAGGATCCAACACCACTAACACGTTCTTCTCATCTATGGCTGTATATAATCTGTAAATCTTTTATCTGCTATTATCTGTCATTATTTATCCTGCATTAAAACCCCATTAATATATACATATAATTCATATCCTAACTTTCCTGTATAATTTGTATATAGCTTCAATATTTATTTATGTTATAGGCTCTTATAAATGATCTCTGTTTATGTATAACATTTATAGTCAATACATACATAGTCTCAGTATATATGTAACAAAAAATGTATATCCTGTATAGCACTTCTGGATAGATGCAAACTACATTTCATTGCTTTGTACTTGTGACAGTAAAATTACAATAAATTTGAATTTTACTCTATCTTCTTCTCTTCTGTTCTTTTCTATTCTAAAGGTACATTTAGCTTTTTCCTTATAGATATCATCCAAATATCATAAAATTTCAAATGTGTTAAATCAGAGATGCTCCTGATTAACAAATCAATTCTTGCTATTTTTTTCTTAGTCACTTCTTTGCTAAAATTGATGGCAAATTTCCAGACTTCAGACTTAAACTGTTCCCATTAATTCCCATAATCATTCTTAGCATATGTTTTTTTTTCAGAGATCCACAAAAATACAATTTTTGTGGATTTTGTAAAGATTTTATTATTCAGTAAGCAATTGTTAAATTTCCAATAGTTGGAAGACTTTTTGATTTAAATTCTGCGAAAAATCTAATTTTAGAAGAATTGTTTTATGATCCGTCATTATTGTTAGACAAATTTTATTTCTGTTGCTTGATGAATGAAATAATTTGTGATCAGCCAAAAATCAATGCAAGAGCAGTGAGTGAGATTTTTGTTGCTCCATGTGTATTTTTTCTCAGATGTATTACAGGATCTCAATGTCAACTAGGGCTGCAACGATGAATCGATAAAATCAATAAAAATCGACTTTTAAAAGCGTTGGCAATGAATTTCATCATCGATTAGTTGTGTCGCGCGATTAATGCGTCATCCGCCACCGTCGTCATCACTGCCACTTGACTGAAATGGGGGAAGAAAAAAAAATATGGCAGAGCGAG
>NW_015151884.1:99649-101115 GCF_000732505.1 Cyprinodon variegatus
CAACTCACCTTCAGTGTGTGGAGTGTGAGCAGCTTGAAGCAGCAGTGTTGGAGGTTTCCACTTTTCTCTCCTGCAGCTGGACTCACTCAGAGGAAGCTGCTAGTTTGGTCTGAAGGTGAATCATCTAGGAGTCTCTCTGCAGGAACCAACAATCACAAACTGCTTCCTGCTTTAATTCAGGTGTGGCAGGTAAAGGGGCGGAGCTACAACCTGGTATTCCTGCTGCTTCACCCATAACAGACGTGTTTCGTTACAAAGTCCTGAGTTTATCCATTAGCTGCTATAAAACTCACTGATTAACAGGTTTTATTTTTCTCTGCTCAGATCAGAACATAACCTGTAATAAAGACTCCAATAATCTGTCCTCAGTGCTGCAGTCGTTCAGCTCTGACTGAAATTTCTCTCCCAGATGTTTGTTCAGGAATAATCAGCTGACCTCCACAAAGTTCTCCTCTTCCTCCAGACCTGCTGCAACAACAACTCAGTCTTTGGAGCTAAATGTGGTTCTAATGTGATGCTTTATGTTTCATTGACTTCTTTTTATCACTTGTTGCTAAATATAAATTAATAAAATGTTTTAATCTCATATTGGGTCAGAACAGCCTCACTTGTTAATCACTTCTCAGTCAGTGAAGCTGAGATGTTGTTATGAATGGAACCAAATGGAAATAATCAGTATTGAGATGCTGAGAAGTTTCTTAATTCTCCTGTTCTGTCCTTTTCTCTGCAGGTCCATCAGCAACTAATCGCCATGACGACAAAGGACTGCCCCATCATGGGTATGGAGAGCCATTTCTTAAAAGTTTAATAAATAAAAATCACCATGACATTATACAAAATAAACATGTTAAATAATTTGCTTGTATTTATTTATTATTATACATAAAATTTTGTTGTTATTCAAAGCTTTATTATTACTTAACTTATTAATTTCATAATCGAGTATTATTTTGTGATACTTTTATTTTGTAAACCTACTTTACGTAATCAGTGAATTTTTTTCTAAATTTTTTTTGCATTTTTAAGCTCCTTTTATTTAGTAGATGTGTATGGAGCATGCGGGATATTAAATGCATTAAAAGAAAAAACATAAATAGTACTAGCAATTATTGGACAGGAAGTTAGACTTATATGCGTTTCAGGAGCCTGTAATACTTGTATTAAAGATAATGTAAATGCTAAAAGCATCTAAAATGCCAATTTTTGTAAAATCAGCAAATGGTTAAACATCCTAGGAATGGATGTCAAGGGCAACAGAAATAGAAGACCTTCAAACGGGAAAAAGGTTGCAAGGTTGCATGCTTCTGTAGTAATATCACCAACTCACCCTATTAATCTGTTAGGGTGAGACTTGATGGAAAAATTAGACATTGCAATTTTCCCCACGCTAGGGGAAATGAAGGCTGTGCGAATAGAACATGTAATGGCGTTGCAACTAAATCCTTCTGTTTTATGCAACATGCTTA
>NW_015151884.1:102953-104608 GCF_000732505.1 Cyprinodon variegatus
TAACAAAAGTAATTTCCCTCTGGGATTATTAAAGCATTTCTGATCTGATTGAAAGCAGCAGCTATTTTGAACCATGGACTTTACAATGTCTCAACAGGAGGGATAATGAGTATAGGTTTAAATAACTACTTTAAACATTTTTGCAGAGCATGTCTCTCATGTTGCGAAGAACATGTAATCTGCCCAAAGCTCCTTTTGTTTCCCCTCAGGATCCACCAGAGTCATTGTAAGCTGATTAAAGATTTTCCTCAGCGAGAAGCCCAGTTACCTTCACAAGGACCCCACTACTAAGGGAGGGATCTGTGGTGAAGCCCAGCTACACAGGGGGTAAGCAATTTAGAGCTTTTCGTCTCAACGCTGGTGAAGAAACCAACCTAACCCAGTCTCTGGATGAGTTGAAAGATTTAAAGAGGTATGTTGACCATCACACCTCCGGTGCAAGTACAGCACCATGGACAAGTTAGTTTACCATGGGATCATGGTGGCAGGTGCTGATGAAGATAGCTTTACAATTTGTAGAATTGTTCATCATATTTTTCCTTTTTATTTGTTGCTTAATACCATGCCTACAGACAATGAATGATAGGATCAACTCTAATCCAGTATTCAGCTGTAACTTATGTTCAACTCCGCCAAGATGCTGGTGAGCATACTGATGATGTTGCAACTTTGTAATTTGTTACAGGGATAATGATCGCTTCCTAGGGAAGAGTCGGGTAGGAATTTTCCTCTTTTGGAGAGGTTTTGCCTACTCAAGGGACACGTTTTTGAAGCTTTTTACATTCTTGATAAATCTTACATTTTTGCTTAAGTTTTACATTTTAATCCTTTTCATATTTTTGTTTTTTGCATATTGATTGCTGAATTCTTTATCTGCAATGCATTTATGATGTGTGTAGTAAAAATCTTTTTAGAAGTGCTATGTGCTAAAGTTTATATGCACAACAGGTGGGAAATGTTAGGTTTATTCAATGATGATTATAAAATTAATGTGTGTACATATGAAACATTGAAGAAAGGAGATGCTTCATTCTGTCTTGTGATTCAGTCAGCAGACCACTCTACCTTGTGATTCAGTCAGTGGAGCATTCTGTCTTATGACCTGATCAATTGTTCTGTCAGAACAATACTCTGTTTTGTAACCATGTGTTATTTTCCGTTAATAAAAGAGGACTGCAGGAGGGGGGTCGGAGAGAGAGAGTAGTGTGTTGGGTTGCAGCTCTTTCTTCCCTTCTGCAGAAGCTATTGAAAATCCCTTTCTGTGTGGACTCAGTCCTTCTTTTACAAACCTACATTTTTGAACCTAACAACCAACATAAAATAATAAGTAACAAAATAGAACTAAAATAGAAGGGAAATATTACATACAATCAAAACGTTCAACAGACATGATAATTTACTGCATGTTTAGATTTAACCAGTTTCACAGACTTAGGGCCGGATCTATCAAAGGTTTGCGTATATAAAAACGTGAGCTATTTCACTGCGCACGCTAAAAAATGTACAAACTGATCTATCAACAGCGTGCTAAAAGGATTTGGTCTTTAAAACGTGCTAAATAGCGCCTCTTATCCATTTAGTACTTTTTCTGCAATGAATATGCAATATGGGGCGTTTACACGCAAAAGTGCGTCTTGTAAATATATTAATTTAGC
>NW_015151884.1:107202-108420 GCF_000732505.1 Cyprinodon variegatus
CTACTTTCCCGCAAACCACAAAACGCACAAAACCATCATTTAAATAGTGCCACCCGTTACGCAATCGCTCTTGTTAAATCACCCGCAAACCATGGTTCAGCCCCTCGCGCAAAATTCCAGTTTGCGAGCGCAAATTACTGCACGCAAAATTGGATCTTGATAAATCCGGCCCTTAGTATTTTAATCAAAATCATTTTTCCAATGACCAAAGGAGGGCATTGTTTAAAGAAACCTAAATCTGTGAATGAAAAATGTTTCCATCAATATAAGAAAGTTTCCCAAACATTCCAGAGAACAGTTTTCACTTTCTAAACCAAATAATATTATAGTGTCAGATAGTGGAGACAGAACGATGTTCTTTAGGTCTAACCAGCTTTGGAAATCTGTTCAGAATTATTTGAAAATTGGTAAAAAAAAAAAAAAGTTTCAAACTCTCAATGTTTATCATACAAAATACACAATATTCTATATATAATTTTAATTCTGATCATAAAAACTCTTCAGTTGGATATATTTTATTAATTATTTTAAATTGTATCTCTTCAACTTTTGGAGGCAGAGGGTTAGTTATATAGTTAGTTGTTCTCATGAAATCTTATCCGTTATAATTTCATTTGAAATGTAGTGTCTTCTAATTGAATTTATAAAATATTCCTTTAAGAGGAAACTTCTCATCTGAATACCTTCAATCTGTAGTGAACTCAGTACTGGGGAAGTGTCAGAGTATACCAAATAATTCTAAACCCGAGAACTAAAAGAGCAAGGTATAGATTTAGAAGTTTGCTGTTTTTTTGGCAGATTGGGGTATATTGGGCTTAAAAAACCAGCATGATCCAAAAAAGTTTCATTCTGAATCGACCAAGTGATTAACAGACCAGATTCCTTTAATATACCACTCTCTTTTGAATACTGGCTTCACTACTTATCTCTTGTTCCAAATTGTAATTGTTAGAGTGATAACTATCCTGTGATTCAACCAGAAGGGTCATAACTTTTATGACCCCTAGTAGGTCATGAGGCAGAATCACACGGTTGTGTGACTTCCATCCAGCCAGTTGGTCAATTCACACTATCTTGTTACCTGCATCCTCCCAGACAATCATTACTGGGTCTTCTGTTTTAGGCCCGCCTGTTTGATGTTGTAAACTGTTACCGTATTTTCACGACTATAAGGCGTGTATATGTGCGGTGCGCCCTATGGTGCGGTGCGCCCTATGG
>NW_015151884.1:110075-113116 GCF_000732505.1 Cyprinodon variegatus
CTAACCAAACTAGGTCAACACTGCGGCATTGAAGCAAGGTCTGGAAGCAGGTTATATAGGGCTGGACTTCTGATGAGGAGATGCGCTACAGGTGTGTTGGAAGGTTCCAGCTCAGGAGGACCCACGGCGCACTCTGTTGGAGGAAGGTGGTACAGCTCCAGATCCCAACAGTACCCCCCTCTCAACGACCGCCTCTTGGCGGTCCAGAAGACGTCGACGGGAGGGAGCTCTCATACTCCGCGATCAGTGACAGATCAAGGATGTAGGAGCTAGGTACCCATGTGCGATCCTCCGGACCGTAGCCCTCCCAATCGACGAGGTACTGCCAGCTCCGACCTCGACGACGGGAGTCCATGATCCGGCGGACGGTGAAGGCAGGATGTCCATCGACGTCCAGGGCGGGTGGAAGGGAGTCGGATGGAGGGCACAAGGGGCTAGAGACAACTGGTTTTATCTGGGAGACATGGAACGTGGGATGGATGCGGAGACTCGGAGGAAGGTGTAGACGTACGGCAGAGGGGTTTATGATCTGAGCAACCTTGTAAGGACCAATGAATCAGGGGGACAATTTACGAGACATCCCCTTGAGGGGAATGTCCCGTGTGGAGAGCCATACCTCTTGACCAATGACGTACTCAGGGGTAGGGCGTCTCTTGGAGTCCGCGAAGCGTTTTGAAGACACAGAAGAGCGGTTGAGAGTGGTGATGGTGTCCCTCCAGATTCTCTGACAGCGACGGATGTGGTGGTTGACTGATTGGACCGAAATCTCTCTCTCGTCAGCAGAAAAAGGAGGAGGCTGATAACCGAGACTAACCTGGAATGGAGATTGACCGGTGGAAGCTGACTTGAGAAAATTGTGGCCGTATTCAATCCAAGTTAGGTACTGACTCCAGTCAGTGGGGTTGTTGGAGGTCAGGCAGCGGAGAGTGGATTCAAGCCGTTGGTTCATCCTCTCCGTCTGCCTGTTGGTATGTGGATGGTAACCAGAAGTAAGTGATGACTTACAATTCAGGGCAGAGCAGAAGGCCTTCCAGATTTGGGAGATAAACTGTGGTCCGCGGTCGGAGAGAATTTCTTGAGGAATTCCATGGAGCCGGAAAACATGCTTCACCAGAAGCTGTGCTGTCTGGAAGGCCGTGGGAAGTTTCCTGAAAGGAATCAGATGACACGACTTGGAGAAACGGTCGACGATGGTAAAGATGGTGGACATACCTCTGGAGATTGGGAGACCAGTGACAAAATCGATGGCGATGTGAGACCAGGGACGAGTTGGAACAGGAAGGGGATGCAACAGACCAGAGGGCGGTTGATGAGAGGTTTTGTTTCTGGCGCAGATGGAACAAGCCAAAACATCCTCCTTAACATCCTTGTGCAAGGTAGGCCACCAGAAACGTCTAGAGATNTCTCCACTGTGGGCCACAGTGGGCCCCAGCTTTGAGAGCAGGAGCAGAAGCAGGCTGGATCAGACGAGGGAGAAAAAGTGAAGAGGCCAAAAGAGAGGAAAGAGAGAGAATCCTCTGTGCTCTGTGGTTTTGTTCTGCCCTCACAGAGGGGGGGGTGGTGGTTGGTCACACCTCTGTGACTTCTATGTGGCTGCTTTGGCTGAAAAAGGGGGGCTGCTGAAGTCCCCCAGCTGTTATTCACCAAAGCTGCGTTTTCTTCTCTGGTCATCCTATCAGGATGAAATATGGACACTGGTTCACACTGTCCAAAAAGTATGATCATGGCAAATGGCATAACACCTGTATTACAGTTATTTAAGGACTGTTTGCCAGCAACCTTTTAGGCACAGCAGTGGCAAAGCAAACGGAACTGGTGAAACGAGTCAATGCCATGAGCCAAGACTATTTGTTATGAAGTGACATGTTTAGGGAAATGGGCCTACTGAACTGTGCGGTAGTTAAAATTGAGCAATTCAATACAGTGTCAGTAAACCGGGCTGATTTCCATTTCCTCTCCTTCCAAAAGTGGAGAAAGAACTGAAGTGGATGCTAAATCTTGGGATCATTAAGGAGGTCTCTGATTCAACAGATTGGTGTGCCCCAACGGTGCCAGTGTCATGATGGGTATCAGAGCTAGCCCAAGATGCAGAACACACACGGAGGCTGGATAAAAAGTTTAACAGAGTTTATTGTTTCACAAGCATATGAATATTGCACAGGAACTGGAACTGGTCAGAAGACGTCGACGGGAGGGAGCTCTCATACTCCTCGATCAGTGACGGATCGAGGATGTAAGAGCCAGGTACCCATGTGCGGTCCTCCGGACCGTAGCCCTCCCAATCGACGAGGCACTGCCAGCCACGACCCCGCCGACGGGAGTCCACGATCCGGTGGATGGTGAATGCAGGATGTCCATCGACGTCCAGGGCGGGTGGTGGGGAGTCGGATGGAAGGCACAAAGGGCTAGAGACAACTGGTTTTATCTGGGAGACATGGAATGTGGGATGGATGCGGAGACTCGGAGGAAGGTGTAGACGCAGAAGGGTTTATGATCTGGGCAACCTTGTAAGGTCCAATGAATCTGGGGGACAATTTTCGAGACATTCCCTTGAGGGGAATGTCCCGTGTGGAAAGCCATACCTCTTGACCAATGACGTACTCAGGGGCAGGGTGTCTCTTGGAGTCCACGAAGCGTTTAGAAGACACAGAAGAGCAGTTCAGAGTGGCGATGGTGTCCCTCCAGATTCTCTGACAGCAACGGATGTGGTGGTTGACTGATTGGACCGAAATCTCTCTCTCGTCTGCAGGAAAAAGAGGAGGCTGATAACCGAGACTAACCTGGAATGGAGATTGACCGGTGGAAGCAAACTTGAGAGAATTGTGGGCGTATTCAATCCATGTCAGGTACTGACTCCAGTCAGTGGGGTTGTTGGAGGTCAGGCAGCGGAGAGTGGATTCAAGCTGTTGGTTCATCCTCTCCGTCTGCCCGTTGGACTGTGGATGGTAACCAGAAGTAAGTGATGACTTACAATTCAGGGCAGAGCAGAAGGCCTTCCAGACTTGGGAGATAAACTGTGGTCCGCGGTCGGAGAGTATTTC
>NW_015151884.1:113722-115391 GCF_000732505.1 Cyprinodon variegatus
AAAACATACTCCTTCACATCCTTGTGCAGGGTAGGCCACCAGAAACGTCTAGAGATCAAGGCGAAAGTTGGACTCACCCCCGGGTGAGCAGAAAACTTGGCTGTGTGCATCCACTGAATCAAACGGGATCTGACAGAGGAAGGGACATAGGTTCTGTTAGGAGGACCGTTACCTGGGTCAGGTTCAGAAGCTAGGGCAGAGTTTATGAGATCGGAGATTTCCCAGAAAACCACTCCAACAGTACAGGAGGCAGGATGAACAGGTTCAGGCGTCTCGGATTGATCAGCAGAGTATAGACGAGAGAGAGAATCGGGTTTAATGTTCTTGGAGCCGGGTCTGTAAGATATAATGAGGTTGACCTGAGAGAAAAACAGAGACCATCTTGACTGACGTGGGTTAGCCTGTTTGGCGGACTGGATGTAGGCTAGATTCTTGTAATCAGTCCACACCAAGACTGGGTGTTCAGCCCCCTCGAGCCAGTGTCTCCACTCCTCCAATGCGAGTTTGATGGCCAGAAGTTCTCGGTCCCCAACATCGTAGTTTTGTTCAGCCGGTGAGAGTCTACGGGAGAAAAATGCACAGGGGTGAATCCTTTGATCAGAGTCGAGTTGTTGGGATAACACAGCACCAACACCAGAGTCAGAGGCGTCCACTTCGAGGATAAATTGTTTTGCAGGATCTGGCTGGATTAACACAGGAGCTCTGGAAAACAGGGTCTTAAATTTATCAAAAGCATTTTGTGCTTCTGGAGTCCATTGAAAAGTCTTTTTGACTGATTTTAGAGTTTTGAGAGGTAGAGCTGTCTGACTGTAATTCCTGATGAAACGTCGGTAGAAGTTAGCAAAACCCAGGAATCTCTGCAGCTCTTTTCGGTTCTCAGGTGTCGACCAATCCAAAACTGCCTTTATCTTGTCTTTGGATGGCTTAACCTGCCCGCCCTCGAGCACAAACCCTAAAAAGGTGACAGAAGGTTGGTGAAACTCGCATTTTTCAGCTTTTACAAAAAGGTTGTTCTCCAACAATCTTTGAAGGACCAGGCGGACATGTTTCTTATGCTCAGAATGGTTCTTGGAGTAGATTAAAATGTCGTCAATGTATACAAACACAAAAATATTCAAAAAGTCTCTGAGGACATCATTAACGAGTGCTTGAAAACATGCAGGAGCGTTTGTGAGACCAAAAGGCATAACCAGATACTCAAACTGGCCCAAAGGGGTTTTAAAGGCTGTCTTCCATTCGTCACCTTCTCTTATCCTGAGAAGGTGATAGGCGTTTCCTAAATCGAGCTTGGTAAAGACAGTAGCCCCTTGAACTGGTTCAAAGGCCGATGCTAGTAACGGAAGTGGGTATTCATTTTTGACAGTTATTTGGTTAAGGCCTCTGTAGTCTATACAAGGTCTTAAGGAACCATCTTTCTTGCCCACAAAAAAGAAACCAGCACCCAAAGGAGAAGAAGATGGACGGATTATCCCAGCAGCTAGGGCCTCATTTATGTATTTCTCCATGGTTTCACGTTCAGGTTTGGAAATGTTATAAAGTCTGCTGCTGGGCAGGGGAGCGCCAGGTAATAACTCAATCGCACAGTCATATGGTCTGTGAGGTGGAAGAGACGTAGCACTGACCTTACTGAAGACAGGAGCCAGATCATGATACTCGGAAGGGACAGAAG
>NW_015151884.1:116756-120959 GCF_000732505.1 Cyprinodon variegatus
GACGTCACTACTGGTGACCTTAGAGGCGGAAGTGGATCCGGAAACGGACGTGCCGCTGATGCAGCGTTAGCACTGCCCATGTAGCCAGCATACGTTTGAAGCATTTGATTTTGACATTCAATCTTGGTATGTAACTCACGGAGGGTTTGAGCGTGTCCTAGGATCTGAGCGTCTTGCTCCCCAAGCCTCCGACGGAGGTGACCCGCTGGGCTTAGTGTTTGGCCGCAGTGTTCTGTCATGATGGGTATCAGAGCTAGCCCAAGATGCAGAACATACACGGAGGCTGGATAAAAAGTTTAACAGAGTTTATTGTTTCACAAGCATATGGATATTGCACAGGAACTGGAACTGGTCAGGGGGGCAGGTTCACTGGAGTCTGCAGAGATGATAGTTCAGTTAGCACACGAGCTGATGAGTTTAGAGTCTTTGATATTTCAGAGGAATACCTTGAAGGAGTCCGGGTTTGACTTTGAGAGAGAGAACTGTTGGGTCCAGAGACTGTTGCTTCAGCAGAGTCCAATAGTTGCTTCAGCATCTTGCTTCTGACCTTGAGGACAGACCTTGATCTGAGTTTCCAGCTCTTAGCCAAGAGCTGCAGAGAAATCCACAGAGGAGTCTTCAGGTTTGGCTCACGAGGGCAGACACTGCAGGTTAAGCTCATCCAGAGCCTCAGGTAGAGACAGGATTCCTGTGAGGCAAAAAACAAGGAAGAATTAGAATCTGATCTCATCTAGAGATAACTAAGATTCTCAGGTTACTAGGCTCAGGTCGCTAACCAAACTAGGTCAACACTGCGGCGTTGAAGCAAGGTCTGGAAGCAGGTTATATAGGGCTGGACTTCTGATGATGAGATGCGCCACAGGTGTGTTGGAAGGTTCAGCTCAGGAGGACCCACAGCACACTCTGCTGGAGGAAGGTGGTACAGCTCCAGATCCCAACAGCCAGTTCCAAAATGCAACAGCGACTAATGAGTAACTTACTAAAGAATCTGGAAGGAACTGTTGTCGTGATGGATGATATTCTGGTTTACAGATCTACCAAAGAGACACATGATTGTAGACTCAATTAAATTTTGCAGACAATCAACCCATCTTGTCTTAAGTTGAACAGAGATGAGTGTCACTTTGGAAAAACTGAACTGCAGTTCTTTGGACTCACCTTATCCATATGCTCCAGCTTCTATTTAACCTGCCTGCTTCCAATCATCAACACCATGATGTTCTCAAGCCAGTTGTCAGAGTGTTTTATCATTACCTGTACTGCCTCTCAAACACCGAGCCTCTCTGTTCCTGTCTGATCTGTTTGCCTGACTGTTAGGTTCAGAAAATGTAGGTTTGTAAAAGAGAAATTGAGTCTACACAGGAAAGGGATTCAAGCAACTTCTGCAGGAGTGGAAAGAAAAAACCCAAACCAACTTCAAGCTTTCTTTTTCTGAATCCCCTCCTGGAGCCGTCTTTTATTAACAGAACATAACACATGGTTACAAAAAAGTATTTGTTCTGACAGAACAATTGATCAGTTCATAAAGACAGGATGCTCCACCAGAATCACGAGGCAGGATGGTCTCCTGACTGAATCACAAGACAACAGTGGAGCATCCCCTTGCACAAATGTTTCATAAGCATACATACATTAATTTTATAATCATCATTGAATAAACCTAACACTGACCTGTCTTTGGACCCCCGCTGGATTCAGGATTCAGAACCAGACTTTTCTTGGTTCTGAATCCTGAGCCTGTTCTCTGCACCAGCTTTGGCTTCGCCCTCTGGATTACCCTGCCTTCCTTCATCTGCCTGGATCTAAACTCCTGCCTGTTTTCCATCTTCCGGGGCTACAGCATCTAGGACTCTATGGGCAGTGCCCACCGTGTCTTGTCATCAACCAACCAGCTGGAATCAAGCACATTCCCTGGGCACAGACTTAACTATTAAACCAGGTAGGTGACTCACACGATTATCCTCCGTCAGATTTACGTGGTCACTAACCTGTGTTTCCATCCTGCAGAGGTTCCTGCCATAAACCTCCTTGCTGTTACAGCCAAGGATGTAACTTTGTAGTGAAAGTTGGTAGAGACAATATAAGGCAGAGGCCACTGATTAGCGGACCACGGTCCAGATCTGGATCCACCTGCTGGCTAATCCGGACCCAACCTGATTTAAAACATTTATGAATTACTGCATGTTGTCTGACGATAGTGTCTAAACGTCACTTGCACCACTTTTCCTGTTACCCCAAAATCCCACATCCTCCATCTCCGCTCAAGACCTCCTGCAAAGCCTCCGCTGTTCCTCCCGTCTTGCTGCAACTTGTCCACGGAGCTCGAGGAGAGCATGCGTGATATTATCATTAAATTTTTAGGAGCAAAACCTGCAGAAATGAATGTTTTATTTAATACGATGTATTAAAAAAATCCCCATCAGCATCTACCATGTATGTGGTTTCTGATGGAGATGAGAAATCTGCTTCCTGGTCAGTTGAAGTACCAATAGTTTGCATTTAATCTTTTAAATAAACATTGGTAGTTTTTTGAAATATATAAGAATTAAGCTCTAATTTGTAGTTACCGATCTGTTGTTACTATATTTTAATTTGACAACCCGGATCTTAACGCCTTTCTTTTTCCTGTTTGGTGCAATTGGAATAGTGNCGGATTCGCACTGAGCGATTTGCCCACGACGGTCAGGAGAAAATCAAACATATTTGAACTTACGATTGCTGATCGAGATGTGATTGTGAGAGGCTGATTGCCGCTCATAACCCACTGTACACTACACGACTCATGACACAAGATCAGGCTGAAAGTATGGCCGATCATAATCAGCCGATCGATTCTCGCACGACTGAAAAATTGCCACGAAAATCGCACAGTGTACGCCGGGCAGACCAGATCCCTTTAACATACTACTCTTTCGAAAACTGACTTCACAACATATCTGTTGTTCCATATTGTAATGTTGTTTGGAGTGAAGTTATGTTTGTTCATTAATTTCCAATAGAAGAGTGCTTGCTGATGAATTGCAACTACTCCTCCCACATGCGGTGGTGTATTTAGGGACCGTCAACAAATCTTTGAACCAAGCTCTCTTAGACTTTACAATTTTAGACTTTAGACAGATTTTATTTGTCATTTTGTTTACCGAAGTGAACAAACAAACAAACAAAAAGAAATTTCGTTTGAAAACAGTTTACTGGACATTTTATCTTTTAAAAGTGCAGCCTTGAAAAATTGTAAAAATCACTGTAAATTACAGTACTAAAATTTTTTTTCTTGAGAAACAAAAATCAATAAATTCCTCATATTTATGACCAGCTAAGACCAAACTTATATAAAATCGTGTCAACAGATAACATGTGTAAGGCACACTTGCTTTTATGCAAATTTAAGCTATTTTCAATTTTTAAGATATTTTTTAAAGACAAAAGTTGGGACTTTTCTGGAACTGCCCACTTAGTTCAAAATTGTGAAGAATAAATACTTAAGTATAGTTATTTGTCAATAAAACTATACTTTCTTTTAGCATTAAGGCTGTGCCTCATCAGGCTAATGTAGTAAAACAATTTAAAAAAGAATTTGAGTCAGTGGGTCACATGACCTGGAAGCTATTGAAGAAAAGTCCCAACTTTTGTCTTTAAATATATTTTTCTAAATAATATCTACCTAAAAATTGAAATTAGCTTAAAATTGCATAAAAGCAAGTGTGCATTACATATGTTATTTATTTATCATGATTTTATATTAGTTTGGTCTTAACTGGTCATAAGATAAGGAATTTATTGATTTGTGTTTCTTAAAAGTGTTTGGTTTGTTGACGGTCCCTAACTGAATCAGATATTCCAGTATCTACAGACCAGTCTAAAGGATTTTATCCTCTGGTGCAGCAGGTCGCAAATCCTAATGTAGGAGATCAGCAGCCTCCAACAATCACAGTTTCCACACTGCAAAAACCATCTAGAAATAAGTACAAAATTTCTTAAAATAAGTGCATTTACCCTTAATTTTAGTAGGTAAATAAATAAGACGATTTGGCAATGGAATGAGTATTTCTACTCCTAAAATAAGAGAATTAGATAATATTCACTTGAAATAAGACAAAGCAATTGTTTTCTTCTTATTTTAAATGTAAATTGTCTTGTTCCATTGGCAAGGTGTCTCACTTATCTCCTCAATCCAAGACCAAATTCACTCAATTTAAGCAAAAA
>NW_015151884.1:122277-124154 GCF_000732505.1 Cyprinodon variegatus
GCCAGAGTGTTTGCCAGTAATGGTTAGCAAAACCTGAGCCAGCTAGCCTGATCTAGACCCTGTTTTTGTGAGCCTGTCTGACCGTGTTTGTCTCTGTCTCTCAGACCCTGACTTGCCTGGAAACCTGAAACTCTGGAGAGATAATTCTCTGCCTGGAATCTGCCTGCCTGCACTCAGTCTCAGACTCTGCCTCTGCCCTCAGCCCTCTGCCTGCCGACAAGCCTCTGTACTCACAAGGTTCCCCACCTGCATATCAGAATCCCTTCTGAGCAGGTATTTTACCCCGTGATCTGTAAACTGCCCATTTCCTGGATCCATTCTAACTGCTCTGTCCTCCTCAGTGGTGTTCCTCCCGTGACCAGACCGCAGAACCCGTGCAAAACCCTCTTTGTAAATAATTGTAAATAAATCATTTAACCTTTCCCCTGTTTCCGAGTGTGTTTCTGCATGTGGGTTAGACGCCTTGAACCCAACTTGACACATTTAATTACTACGGCAACGTCTAATGTAACCAAAGTAATGGAATATGCACGCCACGCCGAAAAATACACTAAAAAGGGGAGATGGTGAGTCTGGAAGGGGGGGCTCAAATATTCTTGGCCAACCCTATAGGTGAGCCAGAAGAAAACTTTTCTTTCTAAGCCACCGGACATCCTTGAAGGAGGTTTCTGAGGAGGCAGGGGCAGTCCTAGGGGCGGAGGGGGCTTTTAGCCCAGACCTGTAAAAGCAGACGAGGAATACTGAAATTTTGGGTCATCCGACCATTGGTATAGGGAGTGTCCCAAACAGATACAATCAACTGATCAGCAGGGCAGAGGAAGAGTCCACAGGGCAGTTTTTCATCTGAGGTGTGACTAGGTGCTAGAGCAAATGGGGATCAGGAGCCATTAAACAGTAGATGTGTATGGAGCATTGGGGATATTAAATGCATTAAAAGAAAAATCATACATATTACTTACAATTAATGGACAGCCAGTTACGTTTTATGTGATTCAGGAGCCTGTAAAACTCGTATTAAAGATAAAGTAGGACTGAAAGCATCTAAAATGCCCATTTTTGTAAAATCAGCAAAAGGTCAAACATCCCAAAAAATGTATGTTAAGGGGAAAAGAAATAAAAGACCCCAAACAGGAAAAAGGTGGCATGCTCCTATAGTAATGTCACAAACCTGCCCCATCAATCTGTTAGTATGAGACTTGATGGAAAAATTAGGCATTGCAATTTCTCCACTCAGGGGCGGAATAAAAGCTGTACCTATAGAACATGTAATGGCGTTGTAACAAAATCCTCCTGTGTTTTATGCACTATGCTTACCATCTCTACTCCAAATAAAAGAGAAAAGTAAAGTCATGCAAAAAGCTAGAAGCACATTATCAGATCCAAACGATGAAACTCCGTTATCTGATCTATACAACACTATGAATGTGTGCTTAACCCCAGATGAAAAGTTTGCAAAACAGTTTCTAAAGCAGGAGATTACGATCATGGCTACACAAAATATGTACACAGATGGGAGTTTGTTAGCGGTAGTTATTGTTATGCTTTCTACACAGATGCAAGGAATGTACCGTTGATCATGGGTACCTCATTTGTCACTGTTTAAGACCAATGAAGCACAGTGGAGAGACACAGACCCATGTTTAAAAGCTGCAGAAAGGGCATCTGATTTCCATCCATGTGCACACAAACCATTGCTGGCTCTATAGCCCTAGTACAGAACTACAGAAACAGCCTTATAAAATTCTGTTTGACGCACAACCCCGGGTCCAAGATTTAGCATGAGATAAAATAATTCAGCATTCTTTGCTATCACAATCTGATGAAAATGATTTAAAAGATATCCCAAATGACTTTTGGTCTACAGGACCAACTGATGT
>NW_015151884.1:124799-126260 GCF_000732505.1 Cyprinodon variegatus
TATTGGATGCAGGAATAATTAGACCATGCCCAGCTTCACCGTGTAACACGCCCATTTTTCCTCTGAAAAAAGCAGACGGAAAGAATTGGTGCATGATGCAAGATTTACGTACAGTTAACTATGCTGTGCAGACACGTGCTCCAAATATCCCAGATCCACAAACATTGTTAAACACACTGGATCCTGGCAGAACATTTTCACAATGATTGATTTAAGTTTACAGTGATTGATTTAAGTTTCAGTACCAGTGTACATAGACTCTCAATTTTGGTTTGCTTTTACTTTTGAGGGGAAAACATATATGTACACACTCCTGCCACAGGGATTTGCAGACAGTCCTACAATTTTCACTCAGGCCATTTTAACATGTTTGGAGAGCTTTAATCCAAAGCATGGAAGCCAGCTGTTAATGCATGTGGATGATTTTCTGGTTCCGTCTAAAACAGCTGAAAACTGTAGAGAAGACTCCCTGCAACTGCTACATCATTTGGCTAAAACAGGAAACAAAGTTAGCAAAAACACAATGCAGTGGGTACAGAAAGAAGTCTGTTGTTTACGCCATGTTATTTCAGAAGAAGGTAAAAAGATACAGAATGAGCGAAAAACTGCAATAGAAAGTGCACCTAAGCCAGTAATTAAAAAACAAATTGTCTTTTTTAGGATTGTGCCATTTCTGTAGAGCTTTGATTCCACATTATTCAGAAAGAATTCATCTTCTCTTAAGCCTAATTTATGACACACCAATGCCCTTGTCAGCCATAATCCAGTGGGCCCCAGAAGCAGAACAGCAATTCGCAGAGCTAAAAGCAGAGCTTATCTCAGCAACTGTCTTAGATCTACCACATTATCAAAAACCGTTCATCCAAACAGTTGACTGTTTGACCTCTGTGTTGTGACCTCTGTGTTGTTGCAGCCTCATGTTGATAAGCTCAAACCTGTAGCGTACTACTCTAAAGGGTTAGACCCTGTGAGAACAGCAGCACCCCCGTATTCTAGAAGCAGCTATTGTGAGCCATGGGCCTTGCAATGTCTCAACAGGAGGGATGATAACTTTAACATTTTACAACATATGGATTTTAATTCTTTTACATTTTTTTTTTGTAAAGCCTGTACAGTTTGTGTTAGACATAATCCTTAAA
Organism: Cyprinodon variegatus; assembly: GCF_000732505.1. Lineage (NCBI taxonomy): Eukaryota > Metazoa > Chordata > Actinopteri > Cyprinodontiformes > Cyprinodontidae > Cyprinodon > Cyprinodon variegatus. Next base: position 125,939 of record NW_015151884.1, read on the forward strand.
GTAATATAAGACCAAAACGACAACATTTTCCAGAACCAGAGGGAGTTTTTGAAGTGATGCATATGGATTTTATTGAACTAACAAAAAGTGGCCTTTACAAATACTGTTTAGTAATGATTGATGCATTTTCAAAATGGGTTGAAATAGTCCCAGCAAAGCATGTAGATGCATTGACAGTAGCTAAAGCTATATGCAAAATTGTGTCCAAATCAAATTCACTGCCGGAAGAATCCACAAGCAGTGAGACCAGGGGACTGGGTGTTCATCAAAGTCATCAGAAGGAAGAACTGGGCGAGCCCAAGATGGGAAGGACAATTCCAAG
>NW_015151884.1:128042-129972 GCF_000732505.1 Cyprinodon variegatus
CAGAGTTGAGTACAGACTTTTCAAGTAGTCTCATCCTTGGTCTGTTCTCTCTCTCACTTTTCTGCAGAAAAGAAAATAATACTTGCTTTGTTTGGTTTTCATTTCTAGGACAATAACTGGTTATGATTCTTAACCCTATCATAAATAAATCTGAAGATTATAACGGAAAATAAATAAATAAGATTATTATTACAAAGGCGAACAAAGAAAGAAGCTAATTAAAAGATATATATATTTATGTCTAACTGTATAATTTAATTTCTATCTACATTTCTTTGTTTATTGTATTTTTGGGGGGCAATTAATTTTATGCTTATTTATTTATTTTTCTGTATTTATCTTTAATTATGGCAGGATTGGTCCTCAATAAATGTTGAGCAAACGGCTGTGCTGAAAAGATTAAACATGTTTCTAACAGATAAGTGCAGCAGCCATATGTCAGCATCCTCTCCCCTTCCCACCTGCACAAGTACCGTCCCAGCAAGGAGGTATTGAATGAATCGATGATGATGGAGAGAAAGCATTAAAGAGTAGAAAATTAAAGTTAGTGGTTAAAATAAAACCCCAATTAGCCAAAAACTAGTAGTAAAGATCCTTTATATGTTGAAAGCCAGAGGTGTCAAGAAACAAAGTACAAATACTTTGTTACCTTACTAAAGTAGAAATGTTTGCTATCTATACTTTACTGGAGTAATAATTTTTCATTTTTACTTCTACTCCTTACATTTCTTAGCAAGTATCTCTACTTTCTACTCCTTAAATATTAAAAGTAGACTCATTACTGTAGTTTTGTGTTGTTTAGGCTCATTTTCGTTATGGCCTGTTGGTATTTAAAGAAAATAAAGATCAAAATAATTTGCTTCATCCAGACAAATAATTTATTTGTAGACTTGTTGCTGCACCAACTTGTTGTTCGCCAAAATAATGTAAAGTTAAATTTGACACTGTTACCATAAGTTATAAAATTAAGAATAATTAAGTATAAGGAATTAACCTTCCAGAATTTTAGAAAAATGCTCCTTTAATTGGTAGCACAGTAGCCAGTATAATGTTTAAAGCTTCTGTCCTTAACATTTTTTCCTGTATGTTTTATACTTTAAGTAGTTTTAAAAATGCTACTTTAACACTTTTACATGATTAACAGAATTAATTATACTTCTACTTGAGTAATAAACATGAATACTTTTGACACCTTTGTTGAAAACATTGGAAATAAAGACTATTATTAGAATTTATAAGAAAATGAAGCAGTAATTTAGCCTTTTTAAGAAATCTGCTCTTGATCCCAATACGTCTGTAAATTAAAGGCCTATATCCAAACTCTCAACAATCTTGAAAAAGTGGTTTAAAAACAACTAGAGATTTTTTTTAGAAGAATATTGTGTTTGAGGTTTTTCAAACTAGTTTTAAATCTTTACACTAAAACTGCTGCTTTTAGAGTTTTTATACAACCTGAGTTTGAGCTAAAAAAGGCATGACTTATACCAGACCCAGATGGTTCATTGCAGTCCTGCCCTCTACTGGTCATATTAAGCATCACGTTTGACAATTAAAAGACACAATCAGTGATCTTTAATAGTTTAATAATCAAAATACTTCAAATCGAAACATTTCTAAAGATAATTATAAATAGCTCTTCTCAGACTAAAGATGATTATGAACAGATCCATCTACACAAAAGGTCATATTTGATATAAACAGAAATAGTTAAAGGATCAGAAAATGTTTGACCAAAGTAAATATGAAGCATCAAAGGTCATGAATGAAAAACATTTTACATTAAAGTCAATATGCAAAAAGGTCTCATCTGCTTTAATTAAACATGCTGAGTCGTTTTGGACTAAGATGAAAACCTCTCAGTTTTTCTGGATGTTTGGATCTCAGTTTGTTTCCATAAAACAACCAGATGATCAGTCAGATCAGATCAGAT
>NW_015151884.1:131626-134065 GCF_000732505.1 Cyprinodon variegatus
AAGGTCCAGTCAGTCATGGCTCCCCTCCCTCCTCGACTAACTTCCCTCAAAGGGACTCTGAGTCGTGTTCTTGGTCCAACTCACCTTCAGTGTGTGGAGTGTGAGCAGCTTGAAGCAGCAGTGTTGGAGGTTTCCACTTTTCTCTCCTGCAGCTGGACTCACTCAGAGGAAGCTGCTAGTTTGGTCTGAAGGCGAATCTGATCGTCTGGGAGTCTCTCTGCAGGAACCAACAATCATAAACTGCTTCCTGCTTGAGTTTAGCTCCAACAAAGGTGTGTTTCATTCCAAAGTCCTGAATTCAACCTCTAGTTGCTATAAAACTCATTGATTAACAGGTTTTATTTATCTCTGCTCAGATCAGAACATAACCTGTAATAAAGACTCCAATAATCTGTCCTCAGTGCTGCAGTCGTTCAGCTCTGACTGAAATTTCTCTCCCAGATGTTCGTTCAGGAATAATCAGCTGACCTCCACAAAGTTCTCCTCTTCCTCCAGACCTGCTGCAACAACAACTCAGTCTTTGGAGCTAAATATGGTTCTAATGTGATGTTTTTATCTCTTGTTGCTAAATATAACAGAATCAAATGTTTTAATCTCATACCGGGTCAGAACAGCATCACTTGTTAATCACTTCTCAGTCAGTAAAGCTGAGATGTTGTTATGAATGGAGCCAAATGGAAATAATCAGTATTGAGATGCTGAGAAGTTTCTTTGCTCAGATCTTAATTCTCCAGTTGTGACCTTTTCTCTGCAGGTCCGTCAGTACCTCATCGCCATGACGACAAAAGACCGCTCCATCATGGCTACGGAGAGACATTTTAGTAGAAATTAAATAAATTTCCCCCTCAAATTATACAAAATAAACATGTTAAATAATTTGCATGTATTAATTTATTATTATACATCAGATTTTGTATTTATTCAAAGCTTTATTATTACTTAATTTATTAATTTCATAATAGAGTATTTTTTGTGACACATTTTGTGAGGCTACTTTACACATTCAGTGTTTTTTTTTTTTTTTTTTACACGTTTTTTATTTTTAAGCTCCTTTTATTTCATGTTCCTTAATTGAAATAAGGGGGCAGAGTTTTATCTGTCAGGCGGCTCTGGTTAGGATTGTCTGAATATATCTTTTTTATTATCATAAATATTGTAAAAAATATCAACATTCAAAACTCAACTGAACTTCACAAACAGAATAATTCAGTGATCTGTCAAAGATAGGAGCAATGACAGTAAAATAGAATAGATATTAGAAACAATAAATAAAGATAAAAACTCTAAAAAAAAATAAAATGAACGTAAATGAAAGAACTAACCCATCTTCAGACGTCATGCAGTTTAAAATAGTTAACGATTTTAAATATTTAGGGCTAAACATTTTCTCAGGTTTTTGCGATCAACTATAAACATTGAACGAAGTAGATAGTTCATTTGAAAGATGGATGCTACCATGGGCGTAGGTTTGCATAGGGACTATAGCGACATGTCCCTACCAAAATTTTGAACCGACCTAATTCTCCCTACCAATAATTTGATGTGAACAACATGTTTATAATTTACTATACAGCTTTGCTGCAGCAGTGGCTTCTTTTCCTGCTGCAGCAAAGCCAGCTTTGTTCAGTTGTTCAGCAAAGCCAGCTTTGTTCAGTTTGAGCGCACAGTCAGCTTCGCTGACTGTGCGCTCAAACTGAAGGCACAAATATCTCTCCGTACAGCTGCAGCTCCGTCTGAGTGCCTGCCTGTCTCTACTGTCCCTTTAACGTAGCAGCTACTGGTTGTTCTGCCTTAAGTTCCCCCTTCTCTCTTCCTGATTGGCTGTTTTCCAGTCCGTGTATATGTGTGTGTGCTTGGAGCACAAAAATGAACATTTATTTAATTCTAGAATACAGCGGTTACTACAATTAATATTAGGCTATGAAACTAGTCCCAATTAAAAAACTGAATATCATGTACACTAAAAAAAAACTACTTTTTTTTCCTTGTATAAAACTAAGCCAGGAGTTCTGAAGACTGCTGGAAAAATGGACAAATAAAGGCTGTAAGCTATCAACATTTCTGATTCTTAGCCACAGCCAAATAAAAAGAAAAATGTGAGGGTTTCCTTTTTTCTGATCTGCTGATATTAAGTTGCTGTTACTGTTTTCATTTTTATATGACTCTTTGAGGGAGTTAAGGTATAATTATTAGCAGGTTTTAGTATAACAATAAGAGATGGCGCCTAAACATCTGCTATTTTTTGTTTAAAAAGCATAATTAGGGTTCCACGTAATAATAGTTCTATTTTATTGACTTCTAGAAATAGGATAAAGACAAGAACAAAGAGAGGGACATTATTAACATTGATTTTATCTTACATAGATTTCCACACAGTCTATAAGTAAATTAGTGATTAAATATGAGTAAATTTTATATTTGAATACATTTTGGCTCATT
>NW_015151884.1:134446-136578 GCF_000732505.1 Cyprinodon variegatus
TTAAATCTGGCTGTTTATTTTTGATATTATTACATTGCAGATAAGATAGTGTTATATTGTCTTTTATAATCATTATTTTTTATTTATATACAATATAAATATCAATTTGTATTTGATATGGCTGGATTTAGGGAACTTAAACAATGAGCAGTAATGTTTCAGCACAGCTTGAGAGAGAAGTGTTGGAACCTTCAGGGCTTCAGGTAAGGTTTTTTTTGGTTTTGTTTTCAGTATGAGTAATTGGATTCTGTGATCGCTTTTGGAGATCACAAATGATGCCACATGGATTTTAATATAGTTTGGCTGATTAACATGTTTGTTTCGTTGAATGTTATCTCCACCTCACATGTATTTAGTAAGAAATGTTATGTTAAATGCAATGTTACGATAAAATTAGGACAGCAACTAACAATTATTTTGCAAATCAATTAGTCTGTCGTTAATTCTTTCGATTAATTGATTAATTGGATAGCCAAAGGTTCTTTAAAGAAGATTATTAATGACATTAAACCAGGTGAAACTAAAATATTTCCTTTTGAAGAGTTCTGGACGGAAAGTATTGACAGACAAAAACATTTTATAATCTTATTTGCAAAATGTTTATAAATTTATTTTACAGTTTTGGTATGATAACTGATCTAAGTGGGTTGCTCTGTCGGGGAAAGCCAGATTTTACATTTATATTATGTTCTAGAGTCTCTATACTCCATTTAATGATGAATCACTCACTAAATTAGTTGACGAATATTCAAATAATCAATTAATATGATTCATTTTTTCAGCCCCAGATAAAATACATGAAATGGGCTACACAGAGTACCTACAGCCCAGATGTTCAACTTTTATAGTGAAGTTATTATTTTAATGAATGTATTATTTTTCTTGATACAGAGAGAGCATAGTAGGTAAAAATATAGCAGTGGGGTTTAACTCTGCTCAATTCTATATCATCAAAAGAAAATACTGTATTTACCTTCTGTCTTAGTTGTTCAAATGAAACCATTTACAGTCCTAATTCCACATTCATGAGAGTAGGTGATACTTCAACATTGATAAACAGCATCTAGTGAGTGTAGTGCTTATAAAATGTTTATTAATGTAGCAAAATTCTCCTTTTCTCTTTAAACAATGAATTCCTCTCATCGGTACTGATGCTCACGTCAAGCATAAAAAAGGGCATGCATATTGCATAGCACCAATGACACCAGACCAATAGTGTCCCTACCAAAGTTCAAATCAAACCTACGCCCTTGGATGCTACTACCAGTATCTATAATTGGAAGACTAAATATAATAAAAATATATATATTGCCAAAGGTACTCTATGTATTTCAGAATTTTGCTCTTCTGTCACCTCCTGAATTCTTCTCACAAATTAAGAAAAAGATTTTACATTTCTTATGGAACAACAAGAAGTCCAGACTGTCTCTACTATATCTCCCTTTTGACCGAGGAGGCCTAAAGTGCCCCGAATTTTTACTTGTATTACTATGCTGTGCACTTGAGGTCTATGATGTTCTATTACAGTAATCATTCTCCACATATCTTTATTTAAATTCAATATCAATGCTTCTTAAATATATTGAAAATCCATTTCTTAAAAATATGATGAGTATGGAGAGATGTAAAAAGAATTTTAAATGAAACAAATTGTCTGTCTTTGTTCAGCCCGGTGTGGGGCAACCAGTTTTTCTTACCTGGAAGAACTGATCCAACATTCAAAGTCTGGAAAGACAAAGGACTGTTGGGATCTGGAGATTCTCCACCTTCTCCAGCAGAGTACGCTGTGGATCTCCTGGGCTGGAGCCTTCCAGCACAGCTGACGTTCATCAGCCCATCAGGAGACCTGCCTATATAATCAGCAGCCAGACCTTCCTTTAACGCCGCAGTGTTGACCAAGTTTGGTTAGCGAACCTGAGCCTCTGAACTACTAGAATCTCTGTCTCTAAGAGAAAACCAATTCTAACCTGCCTCTGTCTTCTCGCTCATAGGAAACCTGTCTCTCGTCTGAAGCTCTGGATGAGCTTAACCTGTTACCTGCCTGCCTGCCCTAGAGAGCCAAACCTGAAGATCTCACTCTGGAATCCACCTGCAGCTCTTAAGGCAAGAGCTAATCCCTCAAACCAAGGTCT
>NW_015151884.1:136986-140443 GCF_000732505.1 Cyprinodon variegatus
CTGGCTAATCAAACTATCCGTCTCTGCAGATGCCTGAGAATCCTGCCCGGACCGGTTTCCAGAATCCAGTTCATGTTATCTCTGTGCAAACCTTTAATAAACTCTGTTGAACTTTTTATCAGTCTCCAAGTGGTGTTCTGCATGTGGGTTTGATTTCTAAACCAACCATGACAAGGACTTTAAATGATTCAGGATCTTTATGAACCAGACTCAGATATACTAATGAACTTTCAAGATCTACAGCATAAATTTCATCTGGATAAGACACGTTTCTTTAAATATCTTCAACTCAGAAACTTAATAAGAACGAATCAAAATAACATGTTGACGAAGCCTGCCATCTCAACTTTAGAAAGAAAGTTGACAAAGGACAGTTTAAAGAAAGGTATCATAACAGAGTTTTATAACTTAATGATGTTACAAATTTCAGAAGGATCTCATGATAAACTTAAGGCTTGGAAAGAAGACTTATTGATAGAGTTAACAGAGGAAGATTGGCATACAGCATGTAAATTGGCCCACACCAGCTCTATTAATACAACTCTTAAAATGATTCAATATAAATGGCTAATGCGAATTTACATAACGACAGTAAACCTTAATAGGTATAACGGGGAGATACATGATGCATGTCCAAAATGCACAAAGGACAGAGCGATTCTGGTTCACTGTATGTGGCATTGTAGAGAAATTATACAGTTTTGGAAAGAAGTAAATGATGTTATAGAAAACATAATTTCTAGATAAATAATTTTTGAGCCAAGGTTGTTTGTGTTTGGATTATTCCCTGAAAAACATATTTACACAAAAAATTAACAAGTGACTATAAACTTAAGTTTTCTTAATGTGAAGAAATGTATATCTTTATTTTGGAAAAAGACTTACAGACCGAGCATAAACCAATGGCTGCAGCAGATGTTATCTGTCGTCCCTCTGCAAAAAAATCATGTATATATTAAAGGACAAAAAAAGTGTTGGGATCTGGAGAACTACCACCTGTCTCCAGCAGAGAGCGCCGTGAGTATCCTGGGCTGGAGCCCTCAGCACACCTGAGGATCATCAGCCCATCAGGAGACCTTCTACATAAGCAGCAGTCAGACCTTCCTTCAACGCTGCAGTGTTGACCAATTTTGGTTAGCGAACCTGAGCCTCTGTTAATCTCAAGAGAATCTTAGTTGGCTCTAGAGAGAAACTAGATTCTAACCTGCCTCTGTCTTCTTTGCTCACAGAAAACCCGAATGAAGTCTGAAGCTCTGGATGAGCTTTGCCTGGAAACCTGCCTGCCTGCCCAAGGAAGCCAAACCTGAAGATATCAGTCTGGATCCCTCCACCAGCTCTCAAGGAAGAGCTAGGAAAGCAAGCCAAGGTCTGAAACTCACAAGCCAGAAGCTAGACGCTGCTGCTGCTGAGCTCTCTGCTGAATCTACAGTCTCTGGACCCAACCAGTTCCCCCTCTCAAAGGGATCAGCCAGAACCTCTTCAAGGTACATTCTGAATAGACACACTTGACAAACCATCGGAGCTACCTGGCTAATCAAACTATCCATCTCTGCAGATATCAGTGATTCCAGTCCCGGACCTGTACCAGAACAAGTTCATATTACTCTGTGTGTGTTCCCTCAATAAACTCTGTAAAACTTTTACTCAGCTTCGTGTGGTGTTCTGCATGTGGCTTAAGTCTCTTAAGCCAATCATGACAGAATACTGCGGCCAAACACAAAACCCAGCAGATCACCTCCAGGAGGAGGCTTGAGGAGCAAGCTGCCCAAATCCAAGGACATGCGCAAACCCTCCATGAGTTCAACACTCATATCTAACACCAGAACCAGGTTTTGCAGGAATACACTGGCTACATGAGAAATGCTAATGCCGCGCCAGCTGTACTTCTTGTTCCGGAGCCACTTCCGCCTCAAAGGTCAGAGACAGTCACGTCACTTCCAGAGTTCCGTCCAAGTCTACCTGAAAGATTCTCAGGTACCCAAAAGGATTGTAAAGGGTTTTTGTTCCAGTGTCGTTTGCTTTTCGAACATTCTCCCGTCAGTTTTCCAAATGATAGGAAGAAAATTGCCTTCATTCTCTCTCAACTCTCTGGTCGAGCTCTTGAATTGGCGGAGGCTAGGTTTTCTTCTGAAACCAGTTTTTTATGTACCTTTTCAGAATTTTTAACTGAATTTTCTCAGGTTTTCAACCAAGATTCAGACCAAACAATTGACTCCCGAGCCTTGCTCTGTTTAAAGCAAGGAAATCTGACGGTGGCAGAGTTCTCCATTGATTTCCGGGTTAAAGCCGCAGCCTCAGGCTGGAATGAGTGCGCACTTAAGAGCGCTTATTTCAAGGCTTTAAATGATAACATCAAAGACGAACTCGCTACAATCGAGCTAGTTTGGAGGATCTAATCTGGTTAACCATTAGATTGGATAACAGACTCCGGACTAGAAAAAGCTCTAGGCAAAGAAGCCTAAATTTTTCTGTTTCTGTTCTTGCATCTAACTCCACCTCTGTTTTTTCTGGATCCCCAGAGCCCAGTACCAGGCCAACAACTAAGAATCAAACACCTCCAGCTCCTGTCCAAGTCTCTCACTTTTCTTCCTCAGAAGGAGTGGAGGTCGACCCCATGCAGATTGGACACACAAGGCTGTCACCTGAAGAAAGACAACGAAGATTCAAGGGGAATCTGTGTCTGTACTGTGGTGAGCCTGGCCACCTTATTGCTTCATGCCCGGCTAAATCAAAAGCCGGGGTCCGTCAGAGAATTTGAGGAGTCTGACGGGCCATCTAAAAATTGAGAAATCTTATTTGCTTCTAACCAGACTCTTACATTGTCAGCCTTCATCGACTCTGGTTGTGAGAGAAACCTCATTAATTCAGATCTGGTTCAGCATCTGAGGATTGAGACCATTCCATTGAAAAAGCCTCTCAGAGTTTCTGCCATTGATGGGAAGAAGCTACACCAAGTCACTCATCAGACAGAACCATTAGAGCTTCTTATCTTTGGAAACCATTGTGATACCATAACATTTTTTGTTTTTCCCTCAGCATGCTCTCCCCTGGTGCTTGGATTCGAGTGGTTGGAACGTCACAACCCCTATATCAACTGGGCTGAACGCCATATTGAGTCTTGGTCTACTTCCTGTCACATTTCATGTCTTCGTTCTGCGGCTCCTGCTATTCAGTCCCCTAGAGGTAGGGGGGAGATGGACTCTCCTGACCTTTCTTCTGTTCCTCCCGAGTATCATGATTTGGCTCCAGTCTTCAGTAAGGTCAGGGCAACTTCTCTTCCACCTCACAGACCATACGACTGCGCCATTGACTTATTACCAGGAGCCCCCCTTCCCAGCAGTAGATTATTTAACATGTCCAAACCTGAACGTGAAACAATGGAGAAATATATTAATGAGTCTCTAGCTGCTGGTATTATTCGGCCATCTTCATCTCCTCTCGGTGCTGGTTTCTTTTT
>NW_015151884.1:141038-143327 GCF_000732505.1 Cyprinodon variegatus
GTTAAGGCTGAAAAATGTGAATTTCACCAATCCTCTGTTACATTTCTAGGGTTTGTGCTCGAGGGCGGGCAGGTGAAGCCATCCGAAGACAAAATAAAGGCAGTTCTGGACTGGCCGACACCTGAAACCCGTAAGCAGCGTCAAAGGTTCCTGGGGTTTGCAAATTTCTACAGACGCTTCATCAGAAATTATAGTCAAACAGCTCTACCCCTCACAGCTCTGACTTCTGTGAAGAAGACATTTCAATGGACACCAGAAGCTGAATCTGCATTTAACAAGCTTAAGAGTCTGTTTTCTAGCACACCCATCCTGATCCAGCCTGACCACTCTAAGCAGTTCATCTTAGAGGTGGACGCATCTGACTCCGGTGTTGGAGCTGTATTATCGCAACAATCAGATTCTGACCAGAAAACTCACCCCTGTGCATTCTTTTCACGCAGACTCTCTCCGGCAGAACAAAATTATGATGTCGCAGACAGAGAACTACTTGCCATTAAACTCGGCTTGGAAAAATGGAGACATTGGCTCGAGGGCGCCGAGCATCCGGTATTGGTCTGGACTGACCATAAGAACCTGGCTTACCTTCAATCAGCAAAAAGATCCAACCCACGCCACTCTAGACGGTCTCTGTTCTTTTCTCGCTTCAATCTCATCATCTCTTACAGACCCGGTTCCAAGAACGTCAAGCCTGACTCTCTCTCTCGTCTGTATTCCTCTGATCAACCTGAGACACCCGAGCCTGTTCTTCCTGCCTCATGCACGGTTGGAGCCGTTTCCTGGGAGATCACTGATCTCATCAGTTTAGCCCTGGCCTCTAAACCTGACCCAGGTAACGGACCTCCAAACAAAACCTATGTTCCATCTTCTGTTAGATCCCGCCTCATCCATTGGATGCACGCAGCCAAGTTCTCAGCTCATCCTGGTGTGAGCAGAACAATCGCACTCATTACAAAACGCTTTTGGTGGCCGTCCCTTCAAAGGACGTGAAGGAGTACGTGCTGGCCTGTCCAATCTGTGCCAGAAACAAAACCACTCACCAACCACCTTCTGGGCTGCTGCGTCCCCTACCTGTTCCAACCCGTCCATGGTCCCACATCGCTATTGATTTTGTTACCGGTCTTCCAGTCTCCAGAGGTATGTCCACTATCCTAACCATTGTTGACCGTTTCTCCAAGGCTTGTCACCTGATTACCCTCAGGAAATTACCCACTGCATTCCAGACCACCCAACTCCTCGTGAAACATGTCTTCCGTCTTCACGGCATACCCCAAGAGATTCTCTCAGATCATGGTCCCCAGTTCATCTCGCAGGTCTGTAAAGCCTTTTGTTCTGCTCTCAATTGTAAGATCTCCCTCACCTCTGGTTACCATCCACAGACCAATGGGCAGATAGAGAGAATGAATCAACAGCATGAGTCCACTCTCCATTGTCTAACCTCCAATAACCCGACTGTGTCAGTTTCTCACCTGGATTGAATACGCTCACAATTCACAGAAATCTGCTGCAACCGGTCTATCCCCATTTCAGGTCTCAATAGGTTATCAACCTCCACTTTTCTCCACAGACGATGATCAAACCAGTCATCACCAGCTCTTTGTGCCCACCTTCCGACTCCCCTAAACCCGCCCTGGACATTGACGGCCATCCGGCCTTCACAGTCCGCCGGATCGTGGACTCCCGTCGGCGAGGTCGCGGTTGGCAGTACCTCGTCGAGTGGGAGGGCTACGGGTATTTTATTTTGACTTGATCAGTAATGTAACTATTGCTGTGATTATATTCTGTATATTTTTCAAAATGTTTGTTTAAATTGCTAAAATTTGAATAAATATATTTTGGGAAAAAAATTGTATAAGATACTAAAAACTAATGCAACAATAACCATCATAAACTTGTAGCAACTACGATGTGATCAAGATCAAATAAAAACAGGTAACAAAACAGAACTAAAATAGAAGGACAATATTAAATTCAATCAAAATGTTCCAACAGAGATGATCATTTACTACATGTTTAGATTTAACCAGTTTCACAGACTTAGAATATAAATTGAAATCATTTTTCCAATGATAAAAGGTGGGCTTTGTTTAAAAAAACCTAAATCTTTGTGACTGAGGCTGGTGGCTGCTAACCAACCAATGGGCAGAAGGTGACCCTCTGAGACACGCCCCTCCTCATTTGCAAAAAATGAGGAAAGATAAAAAAAAAAAAAAAAGAATAAAACCCGACAAAAACATCATAACATGCACATGAATAAATACTTAAAGAAATAAGTAATAAATAAATAAATTT
>NW_015151884.1:143962-145363 GCF_000732505.1 Cyprinodon variegatus
GTAAAGATCCTTTATATGTTGAAAGCCAGAGGTGTAAAGAAACAAAGTACAAATACTTTCTTACCTTACTAAAGTAGAAATATTGGCTATCTATACTTTACTGTAGTCATTATTTTTACACATCTTTTTACTTCTACTCCTTACATTTCTTAGCAATTATCTCTACTTTCTACTCCTTACATATTAAAAGTAGACTCATAGTTTTGTGTCATTTAGGCTGATTTTCATTATGGCCTGTTGGTATTTAAAAAAATAAAGATCAAAATAATTTGCTTCATCCAGAAAATTAATTTCTTTGTGGACTCGTTTCTGCACCAACTTGTTGTTCGCCACAAACCAAAATAATCATTCTTCGAGATGATGTAAAGTTATATTTGACACTGTTACCAATAATTATAAAACTAAGAAACTAAAGTATAAGGAAGTTATCTTCCAGAATTGTAGAAAAATGTTCCTTCAATTGGTAGCGCAGTAACCAGTATAATGTTTAAAGCTTCTGTCCTTAACATTTTTTCCTGCATTACTTTTATATTTTCAATAGTTTTAAAAATGCTACTTTAAAACTTTAACATAATTATCTGAATGATTTATACTTCTACTTGAGTAATAAACATGAATACTTTTGACACCTCTGTTGAAAACATCGGAAATAAAGACTATTATTATAATTTATACGAAAATCAAGATGTAATTTAGCCATTTTAAGAAATCTGCTCTTGATCACAATACTTCTAAAAATTAAAGGCCTATATCAAAACTCTCAACAATCTTGAAAAAGGGGTTTAAAAACAACTGGAGATATTATTTAGAAGAAAATTGTGTTTCAGGTTTTTGTAACTAGCTTTAAATTTTTACACTTAAAACTGCTGCTTTTAGAGTTTCTATACAACCTGAGGTTGAGCTAAAAATTTAACTGCATGTTTTTTCTCCACAGGCATGATTTATACTAGACCCAGATGGTTCATTGCAGTCCTGCCCTCTACTGGTCATATGAAGCATCAAGTTTGACAAATAAAAGACACAATCAGTGATCTTTAATAATAATCAAATGAATAGAAACCAAAACATTTCTAAAGATGATTATAAATAGCTCTTCTCAGACTAAAGATGATTATGAACACATCCATCTCCACAAAAAGTCATGTTTGATATAAACAGAACAAGTTAAAGGATCAGAAAATGTTTGACTAAAGCAAATATGAAGCAACAAAAGTCAAGAATGAAAAACATTTTACATTAAAGTCAATATGCAAAAAGGTCTCATCTGCTGAAATTAAACACGCTGAGTCGTTTTATACTAAGATGAAAACCTCTCAGTTTTTCTGGATGTTTGGATCTCAGTTTGTTTCCATCAGCAGAGCTCCCCAGGGTCCTGATGTCTCCACTAACCTCACCTGTTCC
>NW_015151884.1:146854-152913 GCF_000732505.1 Cyprinodon variegatus
GTCCAACTCACCTTCAGTGTGTGGAGTGTGAGCAGCTTGAAGCAGCAGTGTTGGAGGTTTCCACTTTTCTCTCCTGCAGCTGGACTCACTCAGAGGAAGCTGCTAGTTTGGTCTGAAGGCGAATCTGATCGTCTGGGAGTCTCTCTGCAGGAACCAACAATCATAAACTGCTTCCTGCTTGAGTTTAGCTCCAACAAAGGTGTGTTTCATTCCAAAGTCCTGAATTCAACCTCTAGTTGCTATAAAACTCATTGATTAACAGGTTTTATTTATCTCTGCTCAGATCAGAACATAACCTGTAATAAAGACTCCAATAATCTGTCCTCAGTGCTGCAGTCGTTCAGCTCTGACTGAAATTTCTCTCCCAGATGTTCGGTCAGGAATAATCAGCTGACCTCCACAAAGTTCTCCTCTTCCTCCAGACCTGCTGCAACAACAACTCAGTCTTTGGAGCTAAATGTGGTTCTAATGTGATGCTTTTTGTTTCATTTACTCCTTTTTATCACTTGTTGCTAAATATAACAGAATCAATTTTTTAATCTCATAGCAGGTCAGAACAGCATCACTTGTTAATTACTTCTCAGTCAGTGAACCTGAGATGTTGTTATGAGAAGTTTCCTTGCTAAGATCTTAGTTTTCCAGTTCTGTCCTTTTCTCTGCAGGTCCATCAGTACCTGCAGACAGAACTGCTTTCACTCATTGCATCCCAGCCTTGCTGCTGTGTTTAGATCTGAGAGGAAGATTAAAAAGAAAAATCCTGAATTTCGCATGTGCACTGAGCGATTTGCCCACGACGGTTGAACTTAAGATTCCTAAACGGGATGTGATTGTGAGAGGCTGATTGCCGCTCATAACCCACTGTACACTACACGACTCACGACGCAAGATCAGGCTGAAAGTATGGCCGATCATAATCAGCCGATCGATTCTTGCATGACTGGAAAATCACCCTAAAGTGTATGCCGGGCAGACCAGATCCCTTTAACATACCACTCTTTCGAAAACTGACTTAACAACATATCTGTTGTTCCAGATTGTAATGTTGTTTGGAGTGAAGTTATGTTTGTTCATTAATTTCCAATAGAAGAGTACTTGCTGATGAAATGCAACTACTCCTCCCACACGCAGTGGTGAATTTAGGGACCGTCAACAAATCTTTGAACCAAGCTCTCTTAGACTTTAGACTTTTAGACTTTAGACAGATTTTATTTGTCATTTTGTTTACACAAGTGTAAAACAAAAAGAAATTTAGTTTGGAAACAGTTCACTCGACATTTCATCTTTTAAAAGTGCAGCCTTGAAAAATAGTAAAAATGACTGTAAATTTACAGTACTAACATTTTTTTTTTCTTCAGAAACAAAAATAAATAAATTCCTCATCTTATGACCAGCTAAGACCAAACTGATATAGAATCATGTCAATAGATAACATGTGTGAGGCACACTTGCTTTTTTGCAAATTTAATCTATTTTCAATTTTTAAGATATTTTTTTAAAGACAAAAGTTGGGACTTTTCTGGAACTGCCCACTTAGTTTAACATTGTGAAGAACAAATACTTAAGTATAGTTATTTGTCAATAAAACTATACTTTCTTTTAGCATTAAGGCTGTGCCTCATCAGGCTAATGTAGTAAAACAATTTTAAAAAGAATTTGAGTCAGTGGGTCACATGACCTGGAAGCTATTGAAGAAAAGTCCCAACTTTTGTCTTTAAATATATATTTCTAAAAAATATTTATCTAAAAATTTAAAATAGCTTAAAAAATAGCAAGTGTGCATTACATATGTTATTTATTTATCATGATTTTATATTAGTTTGGTCCTAACTGGTCATAAGATAAGGAATTTATTGATTTGTGTTTCTCAAAAGTGTTTGGTTTGTTGACGGTCCCTAACTGTCCCTAACTGTGTGGGAGGAGGGAGCAGCTGAGAGAGGCTGGTCGACAGCAGAGTCCCCCAGTTGGATCACCCGTTAGCTAGATGCCGCTGACTCCGCGGAGCTTGAATATCCAACATCCTACTTCAAACCAACTTCATCGCGGTCGTTAGCGACCGAGTTAAGAAGATGGGCCACTTCCTCCAGATTCTGATAGACTACATTGTCGACATCTGTGTCCATGTGTGCCGCTAACTGAAACACATGGTCTGTCAGAGTGTCCAAACGAAAAATAATAAAGTCAATACTTCTAACGTTAGCATTGCTAAATGTCTCAGCTCTCTGACAGCTTCATCGTATGTTGCCATCTTTGTGACTGCGGCCGGTGTCTGCTAACCAACCACTGGGCAGAAGGATACCCTCTAAGACACACCGCTCCTCATTTGCATAATGAGGAAGAAATGCAGACAGAAATGTAAAAAATGGAAGAAATAAATAGGGTAAAAAATAAAAAGACAGAATAAACAAGACAAAAAATATTATAACATGCACATAAATAAATACTTAAAAAATAAGTAATAAATACATTTGTTAGAAAAATAAATATGTTATCATATTATTTCAAGTTACAATTATCTGGTCCAGGAATGTTAGGTGTTGCTCTAAATGGGAGAGTTAATATTTCTCTCAGGGCCTGGTATTATCCAGCTATGCAGCCGTAGGTGACTGATAACTTCTGACCTCTCCTGATAACATCAGACCCCTCCTGGTAACGTTTGACCAATCCTGTAATTCCTTTGAAGTCAAATAATAAAAGCAGCAGAAAAGAGAAGTTTGGGCAGAGTTGAGTACAGACTTTTTTAGGGGTCTCATCCTTGGTTTGTCCAATCTCTTTTCTGCTGAAAAGAAAAGAATATTTGCTTTGTTTGGTTTTCATTTCTAGGACAATAAGTGGTTATGATTATTAACCCTATGGTGCCGTGACCCGGATCCCAACATTTCAACTTGCTGACGATAGGAGCAACACGCTGAAAACCAATGGTGGTCAGAGTCAAGGACCTGATGGGAAAGTCACAGGGGGTAACTTTCTAGCTGGGCCAACTTCATAGGTTACCTTTCGCCAGCGAGGGATTGACGGGATCCGACCGAGAGAACACCAACCAAGCCAAGTAGGTGCTAAGACGGACGGTATAAAGTACCACGCAAAGGTAGACAGGTGGTATAGTTAAAGAAGGTGAAAAAGTCCTTTAAGGTAGATAAACACAAAAAAAAGGCAAAAAGAAAAAAAAATATATAATAGGATGGGTTCAGGAAAGAGTAAAAGGGAAGATCCTAGAGGGAATGAGATAGATGGTGCGTGGAAGGTAGATTGATGGAGATCTTTATGTGCTGGCTAGAAACAAGCACTAGTGCAAAAAATAGATAAATGAATAAATGGATTAATAAATAAATAAATAAATGAGCTCCAAATAGCGAGGTGTTAGTATAATACATGTGCAAAGTAGATACGAGGTTATTATGAAAAAATAAATAAATCGATCTAATTTTATGTTTGTCCGTCTTTTAATGTTATGTGTTTCCGTCTTTAAGCACCGTTTAGAGGGAGACAGTCTGCGGTGGGGCGGTCAGTGGAGCAGCGACTGCAGCGCTGAGTCCAGCTGACAGCCTTACTCCTGCGCCTGCTTGGTCTCCAACAATATTAGTTTCAAAACAAAAAAACCGAAAAGAACCAGCCAGAAAACTACTTTAGTCACACAAGCTATGGTAGCGACTGAAAAAGATAGACCACCACCATATAAGGTCGCATTTGCAGCAGGTCGCAAATCAGCAGCCTCCAACAATCACAGTTTCCAGGCCGTGGAAATTGTGGACATTTATAATGCAAAAATATAAAGAAAAAAAATAGAAGATGTAGATGAGTTCAAAATACGTTTTGAAAAAGAAAACAGTTTCCACAGCGGCATACCATACACTGATGGAGATGAAGCACCATACCAGCAGCCACTAATAAATATGTTAATGGGAGGTCTCCAGCCATATATCTTCGCCTGGGTTAAAATACATTTAACTACTACGTCTAATGTAACCAAAGTAATGGAATATGCACGCCACCCCGAAAAATACACTAAAAAGGGGAGATGTTGAGTCTGGAAGGGCGGGCTCAAATATTCTTGGCCGACCGTATAGGTGAGCCAGAAGAAAAATTTTCTTTCCAAGCCACCGGACATCCTCGAAGGCATCAAGGAGGTTTCTGAGGAGGCAGGGGCAGTCCTAGGAGCTGAGGGGGCTTTCAGCCCAGACCAGTAAAAGCAGACGAGGAATACGGAAATTTTGGGTCATCCGACCATTGGTATAGGGAGTGTCCCAAACAGATACAATCAGCTGATCAGCAGGGCAGGGGAAGAGTCCACAGGGCAGTTCTTCATCTGAGGTGTGACTAGGTGCTAGAGCAAATGGGGATCAGGAGCCATTAAACAGTAGATATGTATGGAGCATGGGGGATATTAAATGCATTAAAAGAAAAATCATACATAGTACTTACAATTAATGGACAGCCAGTTTCTTTTTATGTGATTCAGGAGCCTGTAAAACTCGATTAAAGATAACGTAGGACTGAAAGCATCTAAAATGCCCATTTTTGTAAAATCAGCAAAAGGTCAAACATCCCAAAAAATGTATGTTAAGGGGAAAAGAAATAAAAGACCCCAAACAGGAAAAAGGTGGCATGCTCCATTAGTAATGTCACAAACCTGCCCCATCAATCTGTTAGTATGAGACTTGATGGAAAAATTAGGCATTGCAATTTTCTCCACTCATAAGGGGAATAAAAGCTGTACCTATAGAACATGTAATGGCGTTGTAACAAAATCATCCTTTGTTTTATGCACTATGCTTACCATCTCTACTCCAAATAAAAGAGAAAAGTAAAGTCATGCAAAAAGCTAGAAGCACATTATCAGATCCAAACGATGAAACTCCGTTATCTGATCTATACAACACTATGAATGTGTGCTTAACCCCAGATGAAAAGTTTGCAAAACAGTTTCTAAAGCAGGAGATTACGATCATGGCTACACAAAATATGTACACAGATGGGTGTTCGTTAGCGGCAGTTATTGTTATGCTTTCTACACAGATGCAAGAAATGTACAGTTTATCATGGGTAACTCATTTGTCACCGTTTAAGACCAATGAAGCACAGTGGAGAGACACAGGCCCATGTTTAAAAGCTGCAGAAAGCGCATCTGATTTCCATCCATGTGCACACAAACCATTGCTGGCTCTATAGCCCTAGTACAGAACTATGGAAACAGTCTTATAAAATTCTGTTTGACGCACAACCCCGGGTCCAAGATTTAGCATGAGATAAAATAATTCTGCATTCTTTGCTATCACAATCTGATGAAAATGATTTAAAAGATATCCCAAATGACTTTTGGTCTACAGGACCAACTGATGTGGGACTATTGACAACTGTAGATCCAGTTAAAATAGTTCCTAAATCACAATATAGGCCGCAGATAAAATAATACATGGTAAAACATGAAGCACAGGAAGGTATAAAGCGGTTATAAAAAATTTATTGGATGCAGGAATAATTAGACCATGCCCAGCTTCACCGTGTAACACGCCCATTTTTCCTCTGAAAAAAGGAGACGGAAAGAATTGGTGCATGATGCAAGATTTACGTTCAGTTAACTAAGCTGTGCAGACACGTGCTCCAAATGTCTCAGATCCACAAACATTGTTAAACACACTGAATTCTGACAGAAAATTTTCACAATGATTGATTTAAGTTCACAGTGATTGATTTAAGTTTCAGTACCAGTGTACCTAGACTCTCAATTTTGGTTTGCTTTTACTTTTGAGGGGGAAAAATATATGTACAAACTCCTGCCACAGAGATTTGCAGACAATCCTTCAATTTTCACTCAGTCCATTTTAACATGTTTGGAGAGCTTTAATCCAAAGCATTGAAGCCAGGTGTTAAAGGTACACTATGCAACCGGTGTTGATTTTCCAGCGAGGCTCCCCCCAGAGGACGAAAGTAAAAGTGCACTGTCGTAAATATGCACAGCTGTTCTCCTGGTTTCTCCGTCAAGCCAGGCGTGGTTGTTTTGAGCTTAGCAGACAGGCGAACGCAACAAATGACTAAGCATCTGACGCGCGTAACGCGCCGCA
>NW_015151884.1:155824-157356 GCF_000732505.1 Cyprinodon variegatus
CTGGCAGTCAGCTCTCCATTAGTTTGTTGGTGTTCATGTTTCTCATGATCCAAATTTCTACTCCTTCAGTTCATTACTCATCTGCCTTTTGACATTTCAATGCTCCATGTTTGTTGTTCCCCATCACCAACTCTTCCCAATCACCACTGAAGAAATGTTTTTTCATAAATCATTATTTCCAAAGACAGTTACAACTAAATATTGAATAAGTGGAAAGACTGTCAATGTTGTTAGGTCTGATTTTCTGAAAACCCTAATATTATCTCTCAGAATGGGGCACCATTTCATATGCTTATGTATATATGTGTATATATGTGTATATAAACAATGTGCATACAAACCAATCTCCCAACCACGGTAACTAGTTTGAGGCCAAAACTAAAACTTTTTGTGCAAAGTTGGAAAGATTTTTGGAAAACTTTCATAGCAAATAAGTTAAAAAAAAAGGTGGTAATAGTTAAGAATTTCTTTCCACTTTGTAGTCACAGACAACCCTTCATTAAAAAAGCCTCTTTGTTTATTGGTTATCCTGGTCTAACTTAAATTAATATGTAGGGAACACAAACTATGGAAACATTAACACCATTAGGCACTGAGGCTCAGTCCAAATCTGGGTAAATCTATAAGGACACTTAAGCCAAAGTGCTTCAGCCATCACCATGATAAGTGCTGTCTGAATATGACTGGCAGTAAGGAATGAGGTATGAAAAGGAACCAGGATGCTTCTTATAGATGCTTCATTTAGCAAAAGGACCTCATGACGTTCCAATATGTTGCTTAGGAGTTACACAGTTTCTCACAATCTTTTGCAATTCAGGACATAAAGGCAGAGCACACCTCACTGAATTGGATAAAAACACATTATTTCTTCATGTGTAATCTTTGAAACACTTGCGAAAGTGTAAACATTCAGACTTTTGGGGTTTTATAAGGGAGAGCTACAACTGCCTGCTAAAACTGCAATCTTTTTTTATTTTTTAGCTGTTCTTTTAAACCATCATCCATGCAAGTTTAACGATGTCTGGAATGCTAAAGGCTGTCTGGATTTAGCACGGCAGTTTGAACAGTGGTGTATATACACTGTTGACCTCACAAAAGGTGAAGGAACAGGACAGAGGAACAGGAAATTGGAGCTACAATCTGAACTTTTCAAAATCATCCTTGAATGATTATTAATGAACATGAACCCTACCTATAATCCCTCGCCCAAATCATGTGATGGACCATCACCAGGTGCACTGTGCTACGTAGCCCAAGCTGAAGAGCTGGTCATCCCCAACTGCCCCATTTAAATGTTGGTAGAAGTTTCTCCTTGGCTCTATCTTGACCCCACTGTGGATCTACCTTTCTTATACCTCACCCAAAATACTTAAGTTATGCTGAGCTATAATCTGCATGTGTGCTGCTGTAGGCTTGGACTGCTGGAGGACATAGGGATCCCTTTTCATCATTCTGCTTCATTCTATCTCTATTCTCCCACTCTGCAGAATCTGTTAGTTCAATCTCTAACGTTCTGCTCTCTCTGCTTTTTC
>NW_015151884.1:157954-159011 GCF_000732505.1 Cyprinodon variegatus
GTGTTCGTTTTGACTGCGTGTGGACGGGGCCAAAGTCGAGTCTTAAGTCATTACATATGCGACTTAAGTGCGACTCGAGTACGAGTCACAAACTCGAGTCCCCACCTCTGTAGAGCACAGAGCAAAGCAGAGGTGCAGAAGTGGCTGGAGCTTAAAGACTCACTACAGATTAAAAGGTATTTCAAATTATTTTGAATGTTGGGTCTCCTAATGAATAATTACAGGCCTTCTAAGCTAACAAAAAAATAAATAAAAAATTGTTCAGCGATTTAAGAATTTAACTTTCATATTGAAAACCTTCAAAACTGGGTCATTATGTGATATTCTTTTTCTACTTTGTTGGACTAATCCTGTTAAACAGCAGATGGACAAACGAACATATTTTGGAATTGATCATCACAATGTTTAGAGATGCAATTTAAACATTTCCACGGTACCTGCAGCTGGTTTTGCCATTTCTGAACATCTTTCTGTTATTTTTGAAAGCATAATTTCCAATGATTAGACATTCTGCAGAATCTCATTTTAATATACACTCACAAGTGTTCTGTAATCTCCAGCTAAAGACCAGGACTGTCATCCATTCATCACCCTCTCCATCTCTCTCATACATTAATTGAAACTCTTAATTTGACTAATTCAGACCGACCCAATCCCAACATTCTGCATTTCGCCTTATAACAAAGCTGAAGCAGCTCCATGGAGTGCACTACATGCATGTCTGACTGTCAGAAGAGTCTCAAGCAGCAACATGTTGCTTTCTATTCATGTTCTGTTTATGATGTTAGTTCAATAGTAGCTTGATCTGACATAGAACTTGCTGACTGTTCTTTCATTTGATGGAAACAAATGAAACCTTTGTCCCTTGGTTACCGACATGCTATTCTGTCATCAGCGAATAAAAATGTATTTTCTGGTTGCAGAGTTTCTTGACATATAATTATATAGCCTATAGATGGTCAGTTGTTTTTAAGCAACAACAAATGTGGTAATTCAGTGGAAAACTGGGTTTGGATAAAAGCTGACTCCTACGTCAGTCTGAAGCACAATGGGTTCA
>NW_015151885.1:0-644 GCF_000732505.1 Cyprinodon variegatus
CTGATTGGCTATTGGACACACAGCAGGGACTGATCACCCCTGTCTGGGCCTTCCTCGAGTGAGGGTGTCTAGTGATAATGGCCGAAACACCCGATGATCTTGAGGTCCACTACTGATGATGTGTTCCAAAAATTATTTATTTTAGGGTGTTTTAAGGTGCACCTTATACTTTCATAAAATGATTTATGCATGTTTACATTTTTGTATGCTGGCTTTACCGTTATGGAGTGTTTTGAGACCTGATAAGACTTAGGAAGTGGAAGTTGCTAATGACGAGCGTCGGCCCGTGCACTGCCTTTGACTCTCCATTGCAACCGCCCAGTCGTCGGATGAGGCGGGGAGAGTCATCGAGAGAGTATCCCGCTGTACCTAACCCTAACCCTACACCTAACCCTGCCTCGGTGGCGGATCCCTCTCCTTTTCAGAATCCCTAACCCCTTTTCATAAACCTAACCATGTCTTTTTTCCTAACCCTAAAAGTGTTGACTGTTACCTAAACCTAAGATGAATTGATATTGGCTATTATAATAAGCAAATTTTAATAACAAGAACAACCTAAACATAATTTCTTAGGATTATTACAAAAATAAATTTTTTCTTAAATTAAAAATACAATTCATGTGATTAAAAAATACAATTCATGT
>NW_015151885.1:7384-8220 GCF_000732505.1 Cyprinodon variegatus
AAATATTTTAAACTAAACAAGTTTAAATAAACAAGTTTTAATATTGTCTTAACTATCTGTACTGTCCATATGATTTCGCATTGGAAGTGATAGCCCTAACAATGTCTTTTTTCCTAACCCTAAAAGTGTTGGCCTTTACCTAACCTATCAATTGATATTGGCTATTATATTAAGTCAAATTTTAATAACAACAAAACAACCTAAACACAATTCCATAGGATTACCAAGAAAAATTTCATAGGATTATTGGAAAAATAACTTGTTTCTTACATTAAAAATAAATAAAAAAAATACAGTTCATGTGATTAAATGTTTCTTTTAAATATTCTGAAATAAACAAGTTTAAATAAGCAAGTTTAAATACTGTCTTAAGCTATCCACATTGTTCATATGATTTGACATTGGAAATGATTGCAAACCCATTTACCTGAAGGGAGGGGTAGGAGCTGGGTGGAGCTATAAAAGGCAGCTCTCCCTCCCTCTCTGTTCATTTCTGCTCTGACTATCGAAGGGACAACATCTCTCTCATACAGCAGTACATTGTAGACGGTGCACTATTGCCTGAAGAAGACCTCTTCTGGTCGAAACGTTGCATCAGGTGCACCATATATTTCATCTTTATTACTAATTAAAAACATTTTTTTTTGAAAAACTGAAAAATACAAAAAAAAAAAAACACTTCATTTTCTTTTTAAAAAAATACTACTGTGCTTTCCCATTGAGAATTAATTTTGATTTAATCTTTTTCTCAATTAAAACCAAACTTTTTATTTCAATACACATTTTTTGTTTACGTTTGTTTCTCTTTTGGAAGAAACCCTCCCTTAGTTGGTTGA
>NW_015151885.1:9890-15618 GCF_000732505.1 Cyprinodon variegatus
GAAATGGCGAGTTTAAAGTTGACAGGGCGAGTTTAAAGTCGACACGTCGAGATTAAACTCAACATGACATTTCAACTTTATTCTCGAAATATTGAGTTTAATGTCGACATGTTGACTTTTAAAGTCGACATGTCGAGTTTAATCTCGTCATGGCAAAAATATTTTTTCTCTTCATGTGTGGCCCTAATACTCCGTCGTAGTACTGAGCCCGTCTGGTGACATGGACAGATTTTTTCTAGACGTTAAGTAGTAGCCGCGCATTAGCCACGCGTGGCTACTACTTAACATTGTCTTCTGTCCATGTCACCAGATGGGTCCGTAGTGGAGCGACCAAAAAAATAAATTGTTAGCAGCAGTTAAACTTACCAGAAGAGTCATTCTCCAAATCACAGCGGCCCCGCTTGTCAACATTATTTTTTCAAGACCCAGAGTGAGTTTGAACTCTCCTCTGGGGCGAAGACATTGTGGCCACTCCTTCCATTATATGTGCAAGATCAATAGTGGCTTTACCGGAAAGACCCAAACAGGAAGTGTCAGTTTCATGGTCTACCTTCAAAATAAAAGCTTGTAAGCGGCCTGCGAAAAGCAAAGGAAGAGGAGAAAAAAAGAAGTGACTTTGCCACAATGACACTGCAACACAAAATGGGAAAACTTAGTTTTGAAGGTAGTTCATCCAGGAAAAATTTGAAGCTGATTAAATTCCTTCAGAAAAAAAACTCCTAATCAAAAAAAATCAAATGCCGTATTTTTGACAAGGAAGAGGGGCAGCGACCATTACAGCTGGTAATAACTTTTTCCGTTGGGCATTGTCAGTTAGAGGTATTTACTAATCAGGTTTGTCCTTATTTATGCATTATGTAGCAGTCGTTTGAAGAGATGTGAAATGTATTTGTTACCCCAAAATCCCACATACTCCGTCAGTGCTCTGCTCCGCTGCGCACCAGACCGCCTGCGCAAAGCCTCCGCTGTGGCTCCCGTCCGCTCCACTCTGAGTTCCTTGGAGATCGTAGAGGCCATGCGCCAGATGATTAAATTCAAAGCAGCAAAACATGCGGAAATTACACTATTTTTTATTAAAGTCTTAATTGGCACTAAAATTAATTAAATGTTTATCGTGGCATTTATAATTCTTTAAAAAAAAATGTTTATAAAAACAATTCCGTCAGATATATTATACCGTGAATAATTTGTGTGGAACGGATCATAAATCTGTCATAAGTTATTATTGGCTTTTATATTCTTATAACAATGAGAAATCTAAAAATATAGAGTTTAGCACATTTTCCCAAAGTAAGAGTTGTAGTATGATCCAGATAAAGTTATCTGTGTATCGTACAAGTTTGGAGGCACGGCAGTGATCTACAGTGTAGTCATTGCTCATTTTATACTTATTCTGATAATAAAATTGAGGTGCCATTTGTCATTTAGGCTTTTGGAAATTCCTCAGAAAAGTATTATTTTCCAATCCAATACATGTGATAGTAATCCACCTCTCCTTGGTGATGCTTTTGAATATTTCTCTCTGATAATTTTGCAACTTGCAAAACTCGCTCCTCCTGCACATTTTTGGAGCAGTGAGCTCCCCATAGATCCAATGTAATACACTGATGACGTAGACCTAGTTATATTTAATTACAAATATGATTTTTTTTTCCCTCCTGCTCTCAGGTAAAACACTTTTAAAGAGAGAGACTTCAACTGAAACCGAAAATGAAGGGGCTTGAATGATTCTCCAGCCACAGCGCTAATGGGGCATTTACATCTGAAAAGGGATTCATCAGTTGATAAGTACTGCGGGGGGACTGCAGGCTGACGAAAATTCTCGTATCTCTGGGATTTCTAGTGTTAGGGACAAATCTCTTTTTAGCAAATCCAGACTTTCGCTGTTTCAGTGGATGCAGTTCATGTATAGGTACAACATTTTAAAGTGCTGGATAATTACTTTCGAAAAGCTTTTTTAAGGAACTTCAAAACTCTTGATGTGTTATATTTTCTATAGATTTGCACAGGGCCTACGTCTCAGACAGGTGGATATGATGGAGGACAGTATTGCAGCAAGCACTGCAACCCTCTCAAAATGGCAAAAAAACTGAGGAAGGTCTGTAGAAGGGCTGTTGAGCGAATGAGAGAACGACAAGGACAACTCATTGGTGGACGGCATGAATTTGTCGTAATTGATGAGAGTCTCTTCCGCCATAAGAGAAAGGTGTGTAGAGCTGTATTAATGGGCTAGCTATAAATAGTTTGTGATGGTGATTGAGTGATTGGTAAAAGTTAAATCACCATGTTAATTAGTGGGCTTGACAGAATTATTCATTAAAATGTATGTTTCTGATTAATTGTGACAATGTTTTCTGAATACCCTTTCAGATACATGTGTGTCTGCAGGTTCTTTAAGTGTTTAAATATTGATTTGTTAAGAAAAAATTGGAAAATAAACTTTGAAACATCCATAAGTAGTTTCTATGTTTTGCCGACATGAAGATCATATTTTGCATGACCTCTAACTGTATTGTCGTAAAGACAAAGATACAAGATGCTTATTAGGACTGCTTAGGTTAGTGACACAGCACCACTCCACCTCTCTTTGCTGTCTATGTTGAGAGAAGCTACTCACTTTGCTGTTTATCTCTGTCTCTTGGCGCACCGCATAGTTAGTTGCACTAAATTGTTCCATCTTTTGGAAATACTGCGTAAGTTACCCACCAAATAATATATGTAATATATATTTTTTATAACCAAAATAATAGTCCTGGGTGAGCCTTTAATTTCTTAGATTAAATTTTGTGCATTATATGTCATCATAACATTATATAGTTTGGCTATATGTTGTTTATCACACCGTATGAGCCGTTTCTGTTTCTTTTTTTACTTCGATTCTTGTTTATTATCACAACAGTACGGCAGAGGAACAATGGGTGGCACCTGGCAAAGACGGAAATGGGTCTTCGGTATGCTTGGAGTGCAGCGGCAAAGAGGCAAAAGAGGAAAGCCAGTACTGCGTCTTGTTGAGAGAAGAAAAAGACAAGATCTTGTCCCCCTGATTGCACATCATGTGAGGATAGGAACAGATATAATTAGTGAAGAATGGCGTGCTTATCGTTCCCTCCCTGAACTTGGCTATAATCACATGATCATGGAAGGTGGTATGTAGATCCCCAAACAGGTGCCCATACACAGCACATAGAACGAGCGTGGCGGAGTATTAAGGAACAGGTTTGGAGGCAAAGAGGTAACCAGACTGAACACTTACTGTCTGATCATCTTGTCTCATTGAGTGGACTGAATGGCTAGGCAGGAAACACAAAGATGGGCCTCTTGGTCGGCTACTAGAGGATATAGCTAAGAGGTACAGGGTAGGCTAAAATGAAGGTTAAGTAGTGAATCATACTGTCAACTGTCTAGGTAATGACAGTAAGGTTCTGATGCTTGAAGAAATCAGGGAAACTTGGCTGTTAGAAAGTGAGTCATTTAAATTCCTTTTGTGCAAATTTTGTGCCAATTGCACATGTTTTAATAGTGTTTTCTAAAATGTATAGTGGAATTAAAAAAAAGAAAGATACCACAGTTTTATGTTGCACTTGTGTTATATTTTGTAAAGTATTTTAGAGGGTGTACTTTTTTTAAACACCTGTTTTAGGTGATTTATATTTTTGGATTAAAAAAATAAATGTTTCACTTTGCAAAACTGTACTTTTCCATGCGGATGTTTTACATAATATGCCCTAATACCCAAAGTTAGAAAGTATCAATTTAAAACACAAAAAAGCTAGTTGTAGGTGATTTAAAAAAAGATATATGTTTTTTCTTTCACGAAACTGTGTTTGTGAAAGCCACAGAAATAAATAAAACCTTTTTGGGCTTTGCTGTTGAAACATTTGTTGTGTTAAGCAATTTTGTTTTCTTTCCATCACCTTTGCCTGCATGTATTGTTCTTTCCAGATGTGGAAGTTGTGAAAATCATAAGCCAATTATAAATGCTCAACAGAAGATTTATTAGACTTAATAAGGCATTGTTCTCACTTTAGATCCGGTAGCTGCAAAAAGCATAGTTAGCTGTTGACAAGTGTATAACTAACTTGTAATAAGGGCATGATAAAGTACATTTTGATAAATCATGACAAAAATATATGTTATTAAAGGCATAACAGTGCTCAATAAAAGATTTATCAGCCTTAATAAGACATTGTTCTTGCTTTAGATCCGGTACCTGCAAAAAGCGCAGTTAAAGGTTAACAAGTTTTAGTTTAGTTTAGTTTATTTAAGATCCCCATTAGCTGTAGCAAGCTACAGCTATTCTTCCTGGGGTACAACAAAAAATATAAAATAAAAAATTACAAATGAAATAAAATTATGTGGACATTAAAACAACATCTCCCCTAATCTATACATATACATAAATACATACAAACATACTTATATACATATACATACATACCCATATACATACACAGAAAAAATCCAAACTAATCAAAACAAACTACAAAGCACAGCAAGTGAAGAAGACTGTGTACTCCCTCACAGTCCTAATCGTGTTTTATGAGACCACCTCTATATTTAATAAATGTTCTTTCAATTATCTTTTAAATTTCCTTAAATCACTTATCAATTTAATGTAATTTGGCAGTAAATTCCATGCTTTCATACCTCTATACATAACAGTTCTTATTAAGGCATTTGACTTTGCCTTAGGCAAACTAAAGTTTCCTTCAGTTGCATGCCTAGTCATGTATTCGTGATTCTCCGAACTAAAAGTAAGGTTTGTAAATAAAATATGAGGTGTTTTTAATACAAACAAGTGCAAGGTTAATTTCTAATACATGAGCAATAAAGTATATAATAATGTTAATAAATCGAACCAAAAAAGATTACTAATGGGAAGACAAAGACATGGTTGGGTTTGTTGAGTCAATATTGGTGTTTTTAATGTTATTAAAAATTTATAAGATACTGAGGATGATTTTTTATTAATACATTTCTCAAGCTTCAACAATGTTTAACAAGTTTCTTATGAGCTATCATAAATTTCTTCTAGTCTGTTATTAACAATATTATAATACTATTAATTCATATACCATCTTATAAATACATAATGTTAATATGCATCTTGAATGGACTTATAAAGATCTTAACAAGTTTCTTATAAGTTATTAATATGTTATAGTCTGCCATTAACAACATCATAATGAGTCTATTAATGCATATATAGTCTTATAAACACATAATAATGTTAACATCTAGTAGGTACTTATTAGGAACTTATTACCTATTAACTAATGCTTATTACAAGGACCTTAATATAAAGCGTTACCAAAATGTATTAATGCAAACAAAAATCCTACCTACATGGGTCCTCTGAGCCCAGAGCCTGAAGAGTCCACAAGGAACCAGAAAAGTGGAGCAAACCCCACGAGATCCCTCCTGGCAGGCCCATAGTCTCTGATCGCAGCAGTGAGACCTATTATACAACGGAGTTTATTGAACATTATCTATACCCATTATCTATATTACATAAAAATTTTATTAAAGATACATATGATTTTGTTGATAAAATTAAGCTACTTTCTCTACCTCAGGACTCAATTTTATTCGCCATTGATAGCCTATATACCAATATTGATTTAAATAAAGGCATTAATTGCATAAAAAATGTATTCTTTAAATATCTAAATTCGAAGAGACCACATCGAGAGCTGCTACAATTATTGGAAATAAACCTAAAAAGAAA
>NW_015151885.1:15717-18738 GCF_000732505.1 Cyprinodon variegatus
CTACTTCAGGTACCTGGATGACATCTGGGGGGTCTGGACTCATTCGGAAGCAGAATTTCAGGAATTCCTCCATCACCTGAACACACATAACCCATCGGTTAAAGTCCACCAGATATAAAGGGAAACAATTTGATAAAACCCATAAATTGGATATAAAAGTCTTCTTCAAACCTACAGACACAAATGCGCTACTATTCAAAACCAGTTATCATCCTAGGCACACTTATGCTGGCCTAGTTAAATCATAACTCCTCAGGTTTCACAGAATCTGTACACAGAAAACAGACCTTGAGGAGGCAACGAGGACTGTTTTCTGCTCTTCGTACGAGAGAATATTCCAGATTCTTCCTGAGAGCATGCAGGAAGGACTTGCTTGAATCCAGACCCCACGATGCAACACCTATGATCCCTCTGATCACAACATTCTCCTCCTCAGCAGGACACTTTGCACACAGGATTAAAAACAATTTCACTAAATTCCAATCTGACACTTCTTTGCTCCAAAATTACAAAATAATCACGGCCTACAAAAGAAACAAAAATCTGAGGTATTTCCTCGTCCATGCTTAGGTCAAACCTTTGAAGAAACCTAAGGTGAAAGGTCACATTGGGTTCTTCAAACAGTTGGACTGGGTACAAAACCAATTTAACAAGACATTTTTTAAATCAGACAGATCAGGACACCCCAAGTCTAAAAATTCTATTTATTTAATTATATGCAATGTGCAATATGTACTATGTTGGTGATACGGGTAACAGCCTCTACATGCTTCACCCAGCATAGATACAATATTCTAAAGCACAAAAAAAACACACGTACCCCTATTGCAACTCTTTATAGACCACTGCTGGGATGCCGTCAGTGACACCTACCATTTCATTGAAATTGTCTAGGTCTTGATAATCCCGTCTAAATTCTATTTTTTATCAATGGATGTGGACAGTTTGTACACAAAAATCCCCATTGAAGCAGGAATCCGTTGTGTCAAAGAGATTTTTGAAAGAAATCCAGATCCAAAACAGCCAGATAAGGAATTGTTGAGATTGTAGGAAATTAATGATTTTGTTTTTGACAATATTATTTGCAGATAAAAGGGATGGCGATGGGTAAAAAGTTCGCCCCAGCCTATGAAAATATTTTAATGGCAAATTGGGAAAAGGAAACACTGGATGATCTGTGGGGGATCTGGACAGAAACAAAGCAGGAATTTGAAAAATTTGTACAAACATAAGATTGGGATAAAGCACTTACAGTAGCAAATTCAACCCTACAACGTTGGAAGAGGCCATCACATGCATTAATGACCTGAGATACACAAACGACCCCATGGGAGGGGAACCCTAACCCTGATATCAACCTGAGATTATTGACCCGGCAATAAATTCCAACCGTGGAGCAGTCAGCCTACCTGACGAAACAAATGAGACCAGACCAGAAGACCAATTATCAGGATCCCATGGGTCCCATACCAAAACGAGCTCGGATAGAGCCGGAAACAAACCCCGGTCATGAGACGATCAACCAACCTGACGAACCAAATGGTACCATACTAGAAGACCATGGACAGAATGTCATTGGTCCTACACCAAAACGAGCTAGAGTGGAGTTGGAATACTCATGGGTTTGTGAACCCGCACCCCGTGGATCCTTGGGAGACTATTAAAGAATCGGAGCTGCTACTCAGTCCAGTGATTCCAGTACTCCCACCTCTCCCCCAACGTATCCCAAGACAACGCATTGGGACAATGGGAAAAGATGCCACCCACCTACTTAAACAATACACCCCAACGACAGACAAAGCGCAAAAGGTCATCCTGTCCTTTGGCCTCAACAATAGGACCCAAAACAACCCCACTTTAGTCAAAAAAGACCTCCTTTCCAGAGGCCAGCATTTATATGCCCAATATACATTTCTCAGAAAACTTACCATGACCACAAAAATCCATTCTCAGAATGCTAAACTTTCTCATTAGAGTAATGGGTCCACACATACCAAGAGTAGTGAAGGACCTTTGAAAAACTGAGACGGAAGACATCTACAGGACCACCAGGACAGCAAATGAGATGTGGAACCATTGGAAGATTTTTTTAGGATTATAGATCCTTGGGACCAAACCAAACCCCAGGACAGGGACATCCTTAACCTGTCCTCACAACTTAAACTAAGTCCAACCCAAAGACAACTCCTTAAAAAAGGACTCTCCTTTGTGCCTAGCTCCACAAGATTACACCAGATAAGACAATCATTCTCCCTAAATATATCAGAATATCATAGAAAGTTAAAACTAAATGCAAACTTTGGTCCTAGACCATGGATGCTGAGACATCATTTTTAACCAAAATCCCATTGGGAACCAGAAGATAAAAAACTTCCACAAGAACTAAAAACACTAATACAAGAGGACATACAAACTATTAAGAGACTAAAACTTGAACCAGACAAACCAAACCTCACATTCCAGGAAGAAGAAGCTTTGGAACAACTAAGAAATGACACATCAATAGTGATAAAACCTGCAGACAAAGGGAATTCAGTAGCGATTATGGATAGAACTGACTACATACATGAAGCAATGAGACAATTAAATTATAAAACGTACTACACACCCCTGACAGAACCGATTTTCTCGGAAACAGCCCAGTTAATAAAGGACATTCTAGACTCCCTCAAACAGGGATTCCTAACCACAAAACAAGTCTCCTACATGACAGGCCAACAACCACCCAGACCAAGGTACTTCTACCTACTACCAAAAATACATAAACCCCAAGAAAATGGACTGGCCCTCATCGGATCCCACCTGGGGCACCCAATTGTTTCAAGTTGCAGTAGCAAAACTTATGGCATAGCAGAATACCTTGACTCCTTCCTAACACCAATCTCCAACAACCACCCAAGTTACATCAAGGACACTCAAGATTTCATTGCACACTAAAGACAGATGCAAGACAGATGCAACTGATGGAACCCTGCTTCCTCTTTACAATGGACCTCAACAGTCTTTACACAAACATTGAGG
>NW_015151885.1:20078-20754 GCF_000732505.1 Cyprinodon variegatus
TCCCACTACACTACTTCAGATATCTTGATGATATATGGGGAATCTGGACCCACTCAGTGGAGGACTTTAACGCATTCACCAAAACACTTAACAGCCACCATGCCCTAATAAAAATGGAACCAACCTTGGATGAAAAGACGGTGAACTTCCTAGACACAACAACCTACAAAGGACCACACTTCCACAACACAGGCCACCTAGAAACAAAGGTTTTCTTTAAACCCACTGACACACATGCCCTTTTACACCAAAAAGCCACCACCCTAAACATGTGTTCCGGGGCATCCTCAAATCACAATTCCTAAGATTTGAAAGAATATGCTCCCAACAAAGTGACCAGGAAGAAGCTAACAACACATTGTGTGTGGCCCTTCGAGATAGAGGCTACTCTAGGAGTGTTCTCCGAAGCGTCCTTGAGGAAACCAAAACACATACACAAAACAGAGCACAGAGACCCAGATGGATGAGGAATCATACCCTTAATCTCCACCTTTTCAGGATACACCACAAAGCCAACTCTTCCCTCAAAAACAACTTTGCACGAGTCATGGGAAACACACCAATGGCAAACAAAATTACTTGGCTTACAACACTAAGATGATCCTCAGGCATGACTATGTAAAAGACATTAAGTACCTGAAAGAGTTCCTGCTGGGGTTTGACAGGGGATCACCAC
>NW_015151885.1:21050-26937 GCF_000732505.1 Cyprinodon variegatus
GGGGATCACCACATCACCACCAGGGACTGACACAACACCACAGCAGTCACAGGAAGAGGATGATGTTCCTCTTCTGAGTGCCCAGTCAGATGCATCGGACCTCATCTGTCTGGAGGAGGAAATCCAGAGCACCCCAATATCTCTTGTTCAACTCGTCCCAACGCCATAGTCCACCCAACTGGGGTTAAGCTCTCGTCGCACTGGTTTCCAGATGTGTCCTATCCAGAGACTGAACGTCGGTGTACAGAGAAAAATAAACTTCAAGCCCATAACACGGGCCTGCACTTTGGCTCAACTTCAAGCCACACCTCAGGTAACTGCTCCCATTAGGCACACCAACATATCAGATAAAATGTCACAATGGACAAATGTCTTAAAGGGGAAGAACATCATTCTGGGTGACTCTAATGTGAGCAGGTTTCCACATCATCAGTGTCCGGACCTCCAGATCGACAGTTTCCCAGGTGCAAAGTGGAAACATGCAGCCAACCTGCTCCAGAAGACTGCAATGGCTGAGCAGGTTGAACAGCTGATCGTGTCATTTGGCATCAATGACAGGTCACAGTGCTCCATCAGGATCACTGTAGGGGAAATGAATGCTGCTGTTAAGGCATCCAGGAGCAAATGTCCGAATGCAATCATCCTAGTTCCTGTGATCAAATTTTCTCACTTCCTCCCACTACAAGAACAGAGGTTCCTGAAGGAGATAAACACTCACATCATTCAGCTGCCACACACCATCCCACTGCTCCCACAGAAGGACTTTGAGGTGGAGAAAGATAAGGTGCACTGGTCCAGGTCTACAGCTGATAAAATCCTTAAATCCTGGTGTGAGTGTTTAAACTGAGATGCCCCATGAGCCAGAGAAGAAAGGATGGGCAGGGTAAGATTGTTTTTAACAATGTATACAACCTGTCTGAAAATTTCATACCTACCGATGCACAGTGTTCCCTACTCAACAGAGGTCTCACCTTTATTCAAGTTCCGCACTGGCCCACGGATCGGGCTCTGACCAGTTTCCAACCAGGTTTG
Organism: Cyprinodon variegatus; assembly: GCF_000732505.1. Classification (NCBI taxonomy): domain Eukaryota; kingdom Metazoa; phylum Chordata; class Actinopteri; order Cyprinodontiformes; family Cyprinodontidae; genus Cyprinodon; species Cyprinodon variegatus. The sequence continues at coordinate 22,083 of NW_015151885.1, forward strand.
ACTTACAAAAATATAACAGAAGAATCAAACTGGCGGTTTATCATGCAGACCAGGAAGAAAGCAGTGGCATGGCTGCTAAACAGCCCTTCGTGCCAGAATCCGATTGGTCCCCTCCCTTAGGAGCCCTTCCTCCAGAGGTTGAAGACCTATTCAACCATGACCTAAACTACATGGATGCCAAATTTAGGTTTAAAACAGCCCAACCTAATTTAAGCCCTGATCAATATAAAGCCCTTAAGGAATTAATGCTAAACAAAGATTATTATTAACCCTCCTGTTGTCCTCGGGTCAAAATGACCCGCCACTGTGTTAAACCCCCCCCACCAATCCACTAAATGTTATTTTTTAAACTTAAGATTATAAGACTTTTCCTAGATTGGCAAAGACAATAGAAAAAAATTAAATGTTGCTTTTATTCACATTTCCATGTAAGCTGTACAAAAAAAGGTACAAAGATGGTCTTCAGGTCAAAATGACCCGTGAGGCAAATAGAGTTGATATTAAGGTCACAGAGTTATTTACAAACCACAGAATGTTACAAAGTTTTAGTTGTGTCTCAGATTAATCAGTAGCAGAAGTAAACAAGGCAAATCAGGTGGTGTTCTTGCAGACTTCAGAAGACCACCTGTTATTTCCAGAGGTTATAAAGGTGCTGCATAACAGGAACCTGAATTGTGTCTGTGCTGAAGCCATGAGTGTGCGTTACAACACTGAAGAGGCTTTAGAAGTGATTTTCTAACATGTCCAGCAAGGCAAGTCTGATTCAGAAGAGGAAGTAGAGGATGTATCCAAAGAAGATGTAGAGGAATACAACCCAGAGAATGATGAATCATCTTCAGAAGAAGAAGATAACCCTGAAGCTGTAAGTGATACTTGGCAAATTAACATGGTCCTCAGCAGCATATGACCAACATGGCAGGCATGAAGAACAAAACATTGTAAAGATGACCCCAGGACCCACAAGGTATGCCATTTCTCATGCCCATGATATTGTTTCTACATTCTACCTGTTTATCGCACCAGCAATAGAAAAAATAATCCTGGAGATGACAAATCTTGAGGGTTATTGCAAAGATGAAGACAGCTGGAAAAAGGGGTGAGATTGACCTTTAGGCCTATTTAGAGCTGCTCTTCTTAGCAGGCGTATACAGGTCCCGAGGTGAGGCTGCAGCTGGTCTATGGGATGCAGAGATTGGAAGCCACAATGCCACTCAAACTCTTTCAGATAGGGTTAGTGATCGTGAGGACAGGAAGCCAATCATCCTCCTGGAATACAACCGCAACAAATGAGGTGTGGACAACCTAGATAAGGAACATAGAGCTGCATACACCTGGTCATCTTCCACCACATCATTGATATGTCCTCCTACAATGCCTTAGTGATTTGGAGAGAGGTCAACCCAACCTGGATGTCTCATAAGCACAACAAGAGGAGGGTATTCCTGGAGTAGCTAGGAAAGGCAATTGTAACTCCACTCATTGAAAGAAGGAAGCATGCCTCCCGCACAGAAGCCTCAGCAGCAGCAGTTGTGAAAGCTATTCAGAGTGCAGCAGCTCCTGATCAGGGTTAAGGTTAGGGCTATCCACCCTAACCCCTCGTAGATAGCCTATATACCAACATTGATATTTGGGAGGGCATTAATGCTGTAAAAAAAACGTTTTCTCTGCCACCCTGACAGCAAACGACCGGACAAAGAGCTGATCCAACTCCTGGAGATAAACCTCAGGTGAAATGACTGAGTTTAATGGCCAGTTCTTTCTCCAGGTAAAGGGCACAGCGATGGGAAAGAGGTTTGCTCCGGCCTACGCCAACATCTTTATGGCTGAATGGAAGGTAGCGACGCTGGGGAAATGTAAGAAAACACCCATACTACTACAGGTATCTCGACGACATCTGGGGGGTTTGGACGTACTCGGAGGACGAGTTTCGGGACTTCCTCTGTTCCCTCAATACACACAACCCATCCATAACTTTAAAATCCACCACCAGCGTTAAAACTGAATTTCCTAGATACCACCACATAGAAAGGCCCACAGCACCACACACAAATTGGATGTTAAAGGCTACTTTAAGCCTACTGATAAACATGCACTACTATTTAAGAGCAGCTTCCATCCCAAACACACATAGACAGTCTCAATTACTCAGATTTCACAGAATTTGCACTCAAAAATCAGACTTCCTGGAAGCTACTAGAACCATTGTTAAGGCCCTAAGGCAGAGGGGTGAAGCAAATACTTCCTGAGGAGATGCAGAGCGTCATTCCTCCAGTCCAGACCCCTGGATACCGCTACGGCCATCCCTCTCATCACCACATATTCTGCCTCGACAGGTCAGCTGATCCATAACATTAAAAATAATTTCACCAAATTTCAATCCAACACTTAAATACTTAAAAATCATAAAATCATTGCAGCATACAGAAAAAATAAAAACCTGAGAGACCCTTTAGTGAGAGCCAGGGTTAAACCGCTCCATCCATCCAACGTCAAAGGTCGGAGTGACTTCTTTAAACAACTACACTGGATTAGAAACAAATTCAATAACACAGTTTACCAGCTAGATTCATCTGGGCACCCAAAAACAAAAAATTGTTTATTTGATCAGCTGCAGGACCTGTCAGGTACAAAATGTGGGAGAAACAAGCAACACCATTTTAACTCGGTTTACCCAGCATAGACACAACATAACAAAACAAAAAGACACACAAACTGCTGGTTCAACACTTTATTCAACATGGATGGAGGGCCTTAACTGCCACCATCCAATCCAGCACCACCTGGTCCATGGCCCAACGCAGGAGGGCTGAACGTATCTGGATCTCCAGATTAAACACTCCGACCCCAGCAGGCCTAAATGAGAAATAGGACAGTGGGGGGCGAGAGCAGAGGTGCCTGTGCACATAGAAATCTGTTGCCGAATATTGTGAATATTTATAAAATATAACAATATATTGTTCTCTGTTCATTATATTACCTGTTCAAGTGATAATGTTCGAGCAGACAGCAGGGGGCAGTGCGTTAAATAGTTCAGCATCCCCCTGGCTGACGTGTGACGTTCCAGCGTCTGGCCAATCACGGCCCACTGACTGTAATGGAAGCCCTTTTGAATTTTAAACTGTTCTTAGTGCATTCTTTTTTTATTGATTTTCACAACTTTATGTAAACAAACAAAAATTAACAAAAACCCACCCCAAAACAACAAGGAGCATTGCAGTGTCCACATATATATATAAAAAAAACAAACCCTAAATAGAGCCTACACACACAAAATACAGACATTCCCAGTCATGGTTCACCCTAGTTAAAGCCATTGGACAACCAAATGAATAATATACTGAATGTAGAAAAGAGAAGGGAAAATGACTAAAAAAAAAAAAAAAATGACATTCTCTGTAAGAAAGATTGCAGTGGGTTCCAGATCCTCCGGAATTTTTCAGACTTTTGATGAAGATCATGGGTCAATTTTTCAACTGTGATAATAGCTGAAATCTGTGATATCCACATATCAACTGTGGGGGCCTAAGGTACTGACCATCTCTGTAATATACATTTCTTGGCCAGAAATAATAATAATAATAATCAATCCAATTTGTACTGCACTTTTCATTAACAAAAATCTCAAAGTGCTACACAGTGCAAATAAAATCAAAGATAAAAATCAACATCATAAAAATCATGTGGAGGCAGAATAGGCTAGCTTAAATAAAAAAGTCTTCAAGCCTCTTTTAAAATCAATCAGTGGTTGTGGAGCTCTCAAATGATCTGGGAGAGAGTTCCAGAGACGGGGGGCAGCGACAGCGAAAGCCCGATCTCCCATGGACCTTAATCTGGAGCGAGGAAGGTGAAGGAAGTTGCAGTCTAGTGACCGAAGAGATCTGGTGGATGAATGTGGAGTGAGAAGGTCCTTCAGATAATCCGGTGAGGATCCGTTTAAACACTGATGGGTGATGAGCGCAATTTGGTAATGAATTAAGAGAATTAAAAGCAAACGTCTAGTATCTGCATTAAGTAGAGAGTCTGAAACATGATTAAAAAGGCAGCAGGAGGGAGTAAGTGAGAAAAATTTGCCAATCATCTCTTGTATCATAACATTAACCGCTTTCCAAAAAGTTTTAATACAATTGCAAGACCAGAATAAATAAATAAATGTCCCCTTGTGTTTTGCATTTATGACAAAGATCTGAAACATTAGGAAACATCCTTCGAAGGCGAACAGGTGTATAATAAGTTTGGTAAAAGAATTTCAAGTTCTGCTCATGTATAGAAATTGAGGTACAGTTGGGGAAGACCCCATTACAGATTTCTTCCCAATCTGCTAGATCAAACATCAACCCTAGGTCATACTCCCAGACCAGCTTCATAGCATCATAACCTGAGGAGTCAGAGCCCAACAATAAACTATAAATCTTAGAAATGAGTCCTTTAGGAGATTTGGTCATGACAACTCTGACAATTGGTCTCTAACTCTGAGAATTTTGTGCGAGTTTACCTGTCCTCAAGAGAGAATTCACAAAATGATGGATCCGTAGGTATTTATAGAAATCCCTTTTAGAAATATTGAATTTGGCTTTAATTTGTTGAAAGGGTTTAACAGAATCAGAGTCCAGTATGTCCATAATATTTGACAGTCCCTTAGATGACCATTCAGACAAACCAATGCTCCTAATCTCTGCCGGCAAATCTGGATTTAAAGTTAACAGTGACTGATAAGAGAGAGTGGGGGAGATATTTAAACCCGACTGAAGTCTGAAGCTCTGGATGAGCTTTGCCTGTAAACCTGCCTGCCTGCCCTAGGAAGCCAAACCTGAAGATTTCAGTCTGGACTTCACCAACTGCTCTCAAGGGAGAGCTA
>NW_015151885.1:28292-44710 GCF_000732505.1 Cyprinodon variegatus
GCAACAGGGTGCAAGCATTGTGCAACACGTTTTATTTATGCTACCAGCAACATGACCAACATGTCATGCTAACCCCGAAATCCCACATACTCCATCAGCGCCCCGCTGCGCACCAGACTGCCTGCACAAAGCAAAGCCTACAGCCTCCGCTGTGGCTCCCGTCCGCTCCGCTCTGAGTTCCTTGGAGATCGTAGAGGGCATGCCAGAGATGATTAAATTCAAAGCAGCAAAACATGCGGAAATGATCCAGGGTTTCTGCGGATCATTAAAAATAATTACAATTCATTATTTTTTGGGGATTTTTTCATTAATTTTTATGTAATTTCGGTGTAACAATCAACATATACCGAACCGAAAACCGTGACCACGAAACCGTGATCCAAACCGTGGAATTTGTGAACCGTTCCACCCCTACTACATAGGTGTATAGAGGCCCATTTCCAGCAACAATCACTCCAGTGTTCTAATGTGTACAATGTGTTTGCTCATTAGCTCAGAAGGCTAATTGATGATTAGAAACCCCTTGTGCAATCATGTTCACACATCTGAAAACAGTTTAGCTCGTTACAGAAGCTACAAAACTGACCTTCCTTTGAGCAGATTGAGTTTCTGCAGCATCACATTTGTGGGGTCAATTAAACCCTCAAAATGGCCAGAATAAGAGAACTTTCCTCTGAAACTCCACAGTATTCTTGTTCTTAGAAATTAAAGCTATTCCATGCGAGAAACGGGACAATGACCCTAAACACACCTCCAAATTGTGCAAGAACTATTTAGAGTAGAAGCAGGCAGTTGGTGTTCTATTGGTAATAGTGGCCAGCGCACAATTGAGCTGTTGTGGGAGCAGCTTGACCGTATGGGACGCTAGAAATGCCCATCCAACCAATCCAACTTGTGGGAGCTGCTTCTGGAAGCATGGAATGCAATCTCTCCAGATTACCTCAACAAATTAACAGCTAGAATGCCAAAGGTCTGCAATGCTGTAATTGCTGCAAATGGAGGATTATTTGATGAAAGCAAAGTTTGATGTAAAAAAAATCTTTTCAAATACAAATCATTATTTCTAACCTTGTCAATGTCTTGACTCTATTTTCTATTTATTTCACAACGTATGGTGGTGAATAACTGACTTTTCAGGAAAACACAAAATTATTTGGGTGACCCCAAACTTTTGAACGGTAGTGTATGTCTGAGCAACCGTGGTGCAAGATGAGAAGTCACCTGCCAGCTAGAGGGTCGACAGATCGATTCCCCCTTCCAACCACCTCAGTCGTTGGCTCCCTGAGCAAGACCCTAACTGAGCATTTCCATAACACTTGCTTGGGACATCAAGGTCAAAATGTTTGTTGCGATGACAACGGTGAAAAGTGCAGAGGAAATGTTTAATCCTATCTGTCGTGAACCACAGCAGCACCTGCTGTTTTATATATATACATACACACACATAACGACATTTGCTGCTGTTTATGTATATAATTTTTTTTCCCTCGATGTGCCTCTACAGACAATAGTTTGGATGCAGGACAGACATTTTGTCTTCCTGCACACAAATCTTTTTCAAACATTTTCAGCAAAAGTCAAAACTTACGCAGAACCTCTGACAGCATTTGTTTTCAAATCCCCAAGCCTAGAACCAAGGATGATTTTAAAGGAAGAAAATTTTAAAAATGAGCAGCATTTGGTCTGTCGGACATTGAGAGCTGGTTAGTTTGGAAGATTGAAAAACAGGTTACTTCACAGCCAGCTCTGGTTCTATAATGTTGAAGGCCAGCTCTGGTAACACATGCAGTTAGGGTAGGTGAACTGATACCTCCGTAGAGGAGGGAGGTGCTTGGTCCATCGACCATTAAGGACCTTCGCGCCAGCAGTCCCTCTGGTATCCCTGATTTTGGTTAAACTTCTGCTTCAGTCTACGGCCGTAGCAGACCTCAGTCCAACCATCATCCATCTTTATTTTTGTTTCCCTCTTTGTTGTGCATCTTAATTTTTTTTATTCAGAATAAATGAAATCAAACATCTAAGGGAGGGTTTCCAAAAGTGAAACAATACATAAAATAAAAAATTTAGATTTTAAATTTTTTTTGTGTTTTTGTAAAAAAAGAACTATAAAACTATGAACTAAAAATTAACTCCCAAACGGAAAACACTGTAGTGTTGAACTTTTTTTTTTTTTTAAATATGCATTTTTGTATTTTTAGTTTTTTCTTTTAGGAACAATAAGAATTATGGTGCACCCAATGCAACGTTTGAACCAACAGAGGTCTTATTCAGGCAATGGCGCACTGTGTTTACTGTGGTACAGAGATGTTGTCCTTTCAAAGGTCAGAGCAGAAATGAGGCAGAGGGAGGAAGAGCTTCCTTTTATAGCTCCACCCAGCTCCTACCCCTCCCTTCAGGTAAATGAGTTAACATTAATTTACTAATCCAGAATCATGTAAATAAAATCTAGAAGCTGAAAGGTTTTAGACAATATTTAAATGTATTTATTCTAAAAGTATTTGAGAGAATTTTTTTAATCACATGAATTGTTTTATAATTAATTTTTAATTTCAGAAACAAATTATTTCTCCTGTATTCCAATGAAATTATGTTTAGATTATTTTTGTATGCCTTTTGAATGTATATGAATGATTTAGACGGTAGTAATTTTAATTAAAACTGAGGTTATTATCATGGCCAATGCAATACCAATGTTAGGTTCAAATAAAGGTTACCACTTTTAGGATTAGGAAAGATGTCACGTTAGGGCTATATAATACCAGTTAGGGTCAGTATTAATTTTAGGATTAGGGTTAGAAGTAGAACGGGATTTTAGGGTTAGGAAAGAGGTCACGGTTAGGGCTATATAATAGCAAATAGGTTAGATGGGGGGGAACTAATTCGCCCTCCTGAAGGAGAAGGATGGTGCGTGGTCCATCAACTGGACTGGACCCGCATCACCCTGGTCCCACTGCTGTGGCTGGTTCCATTGCCCTTTTTTTATTATTATTATTGTGGACTACTGTCCAGCCATCCATCTTCTATAGTTTTTTTTGTTTTTAACTAAAGTTGATGTGTTTGTGTATTTAAATGTTTGTTTCGTGCCGCTTGTACTACAAATGAACTAAGGTGTGCGTGTATTATTTTGGATCATTTGTACCGCACTGCTTGTATTTGTGGAAAAAAATACGGTGGATGATGGGTGGTAGGTGATGGGTGAAATGGATGCTAGGTGAATAGTGGGAGGTGGTAATGGGTGAAATGGATGCTAGGTGGAGGATGGGTGGTAGGTGATGGGTGAAATATATGTTAGGTGGATAGTAGAAGGTGGCTAATGGGTGAAATGGATGCTAGGTCGAGGATCGGTGGTAAGTGATGAGTGAAATGGATGTACGTTTTTGGAAGCTGGAACCACACCCTCCACCCCATCACAGAGGAACAAAGCACCTACCCGCTCCAGCCGGTGAACAATACCTCCTTAACGACAACCCTTAACAATAACACACAGGTTTCAGGTATTACAGGCTAACATTGGGACCAAACGACCCACTCAGGGAAGAGGGGTGAAGGGTAAAAGTGGATGTTTAGTGAATGGATGAGGATGGGTGGTGGGTAAGAGGCTCTCTGATGCTTAGTGGGTGGTGGGTGAAATTGGTGGAGGGTAAAATAGGTGGTGGGTGTGTTACTGTACTTAAATTTTTTTTGCATTGTTGTTGTTTTTTAGCCTAAGTTGAAAAAAGTTTGTCTGATTCGCGCCAATTCCCGGACAAAAATCACGCCATCTGGCGGAAAATCACATGGCTTTTTCAAATCATGGGCCTTTTTTCAAATCATGCGAGAATGTGTACAAAACAACAAAAATGGCGCCGACAACGGTTTTGGGTTGTTTTCTTTGAATTTAGGTGATTTTTGAGTGATTATGCACATAAAATGATACGGAAACACAGGTACAATAGTGGGTTCTAGCTTGTTTGTCGTTTTGGTAACTACATCAAAATTACCGCTAGGTGGACAAAAATCTTGCCATCTGGCGGAAAATCACCCGGCTTTTTCAAATCACACGAGAATGTGAACAAAACCACAAAAATGGCGCCGGCAACGCTTCTGGGTGGTTTTCATCGAATGTCGATTTTAAAGTAATTTTGAGTGATAAATTGTTTTTGCGATCATTGCACTTGCCCGGCGGGCAAATGCAATGAAATTTGTACTCTCTCAACAATAAAAATGACTTGCCCCGGGAGATCGAGCAATGGTTAACATCGAGGCCTGTTAACACCTCCATCCAGTGGTTGAACATTGCCCTGGCTTTCTCTTTGGTCCAATGTATATTGTCCACTTGTTTCAAATTTGTCTGCCGGCAACAGGGGAATGTACCGCATGTTCCTGAGGATATGTTCATTCAGGAGTTCAAGGTTCTCCTTCTCCTCTTCAGGTTGGTTTGGTTAATAACTCAACAGTGGAATCCAAACCTCCGCATAGGGAACCTTCCTTCTCGTAGCACTATGAGCTGCTTTATTGTTGTTTCACTGGATTTGTTACCCCTGCTGTTTATCCCAATGGACAGTACTATCTTTTCCACCACTAGACCTGGGTAAGGTACTGTCTTTTCCATCAGAGCCTCCACATGCCGAAAGTGGCTGCCAGGAAAGCCATCTACCTGCAAATGTTTGCATAAGTAGGACGGGAAATCGGAAAGGTTTGAAGCCCCGATTATTAGCCACTTTTTATTAACCTCCAGATTCCATTCTGTCAGCTTACGTTGTGTGTTAGGATGTATAGTGACATGGAATCTGGGTGGCTCAGGTGAGGTGAAGTGGTCGAATGATTCTTTAAAAAATGCCTCCATCTTCTGAGCAAGATTCTTGTTCCTGCTCTGCTTGAGCTGAAGTCTGTTGAGCCCGTTCTTCAGCTTCCTGTCTTTCTTCCTCTTCCTGCAACTCATCAAAGAGAGCTTCTAGTTCGGGATACTCGGATTGGTAAACAGGAGCTTCCTGTTCATTAAGCAACTCGTCATCTTCACTCAATTCTTCGTCATCCCGAACTCTCTCTTCAGAAGAAACTGATGCCACTGATTTAACCCTTCTAGGAGAACTGCTCGGTTGTCTAACCCGAGCCTGCTCTGGCTGGTGCATTGTTGTGGAGGCATCAAATTCGGTCTACCGCAATTCCTCCACCTGAATTATGGTAGTGTTCTGGTGCAGAGACTATGATTGTACAGAGTTGGCATTGTTTGCCCTGTCTGTGACCAGAGTTCCGCAATATTAATCTCCTCTCTTCATAGTCACTTCAGGTATCGTGTAGCCCAGCAGACTGCAACCTCAAAAGCTTCTCTCCATCCAGCAGTAGGAAGAGGTGAGAGATCACCCAGCAGTTCCATGCCCCGGTTCTCATAATGCTTTATAAGAATTATGTAAGTATTGTGGCCCCAATTTTTAGCATTGCCAATAATCATATGCCTTGTATTTTCTGTCGGTGAAGCTAGCTTACTCATGTCTGCTATAATATCCACCATCCTGGAAATCATGCAGGGTTCTGGTTTCCCCTCTGCTGGCTTCATATTTTCCAGGTGATGAACATTTTTAATTACTGCATGTAGCTTCTGTACCAGATTGGGGATCTGCTGGTTGACACGTGACAATGCGATCCTGTGTTCTGTGGAGGGTATCTTCTCCAAACTGGTCTCTGAGGACCTTGTTGTACCACCGCTGCAAAAGGACACGATTGAGGACCAGTGTAATACGAGTCCCCCCAGGGAGGCACTGGCTGGTTAGATATGGGAACTAATTCGCCCTCCCAAAGGAGAAGGATGGTGCGCAGTCCATCTACTGGACTGGACCCGCATCACCCCAGTCCAACTGCTGTGGCTGGTTCCATTGCCCTTTTCTTTTTTTATTATTATTATTGCGGACTACTGTCCAGCCATCCATCTTATGTAGTTTTTTTAACTAAAGTGTATGTGTTTTGTATTTAAGTTTGTTTCGCACCGCTTGTACTACAAATTAACTAATGTGTGCGTGTATTATTTTGGAATGTTTGTACCACAGTGCTTGTATTTGTGAAAAAAATAAAATAATAAAATGAACAACTAAAGGAGGGTTTCCAAACAGGTAAACAATACTTCAAATGAAAATGGTTTTTTTGTGTGTATTTTTTTTTAAGCTCTAATTTTTTTAAATAAATTATCAAATATAAATCCTAATAAAATTGAAGAAACAAAGAGTTTGTGTGCCTATATGCTGCAACGTTTTGACCTCCTATAGGTCTTCTTTAGGCAAGGCACACTATCTAAAGCTATGAGGTCTGGGTTAGGGTTAGGTTTGGGTTAAATTTACAGATGATCCTCCCCTGATGCCTGATGGCTTCCACAGAGTTGAATGAGCGTCAAAGCAATGCACGCTCAACTCGAAGATCACCCCCATAGGTCAGCAATTTGAATCCATCTTGTGGAGTGTAGGGTGTTTGCGAATGCTTCAAGAGTCTCTTGGTAAGATTCTCTTGTTTGTGGATATGCAAGTTCCAGCCCAAGGCTGGTCTGTGATTGTTATGTGCTGGGCTTAGTAGAGTCTTATCTAAGGGGTTAGATTGGGTAGTTGGGGTCCTACGTTTAGTGTTGTAGCTAAAAGGGTTTGGGTAGCTGTTCTAAATTGGAAGTAGGTGTGATAAAGGGCTTAGGATAAGAGTGTCATGTGACTTTTAGGGTTAGATTAAATGGTCTGGTTATTTGTTCCAAATTGGAGTAGGCGTATTGGGTGTGTTTAATAGGGTTAAGGTGAGGATAACCTATGACTTTAGGGTTAGGTTACATGGTCTGGGCAGTTGTTCTAAATGGGAGCAGGTGTATTGTGTGTGATATAGAATCAGAATCAGAATTCTTTATTTGTCATTGCTCCACAGGGGTGCAACGAAATTACTCGAAAAAGAAAAAAACAGTACAAGCAATTAGTGTAAATTTAAAAAATATAAAATAAAAAAATTAAATAAATACGAAAAAAGTTTAAAAAGGGATACTGCAGGCTCTCCTGAGGTAGCGGGTACAGGTTATTGCACGTGAGGTAGCATTATTGATAGTTACCGTTGTTTCATTGTACGTGAGGCGTTCAGGGCAACAACAGCTCTAGGAAAGAAACTGTTTCTCAGTCTGGTTGTTTTTGTTCTTATTGCCCTGAAACGTCTCCCAGATGGGAGCAGTGAAAAAAGATGGTGACTGGGGTGTGAGGAGTCCTTGATGGTGCTGCGGGCTCTCCTGAGGCAGCGGGTGGAGTAAATCTCCTCCAAGGAGGGGAGAGGGCAGCCAGTCAGTTTTTGGGCGGTGTTGATGACCCGTTGGAGCTGCTTCTTCTCTGCTGCAGTGCAGTTGGAGAACCACAGCGAGATGCCGCAGCTCAGCACCGACTCCAGCGTGCAGCGAGAGAAGGTCCGCAGCAGCTCTGGTCGTAGATTGTTCTTCCTGAGAGTCCTCAGGAAGTGCAGTCTCTGCTGCGCCTTCTTCAGGATCACTGTGGAGTTGGAAGTCCACGTCAGGTCCTCGCTGATGTGGGTGCCCAAGAACCTGAAGACTGGCACCATCTCCACCCTTTCCCCGTTGATGATAATGGGCTGTGTGTCCTGTTTACACCTCCGAAAGTCAACGATGAGCTCTTTTGACTTGGAGGTGTTCAGAGTCAGATTATTGTCCATGCACCATGCTGACAGATGCTCCACCACGTCCTGTAAGCTGTCTCATCCCCTCCTGAGATGAGCTCCACCACTGTGGTGTCATCTGCAAATGGTGGTGTTGCTCGGGTAGGTGGGGGTGCAGTCGTGGGTGTAGAGGGAGTAGAGGAGGGGGCTCAGCACATATATACGGCTTAGGGTTAAGGCCTGGGTGTCAGACGACTTTAGGGTAAGATAAAAGGGTTAGGGTGAGGGTGAGGGTCAAGGTGACGGGGCAAGGGACCCAGTAAACTAACCTTGGGTTCCTTCAAAGGTTTGACCTCAGCATGGACGAGGAAATCCCTCAGGTTTTTGTTTCTTTTGTAAGCCGTGATTATTTTATAATTTTAATTTAAATTTAAATTTAAAAAGTTTGTTTTCTGTGTACAGATTCTGTAAAATCTGAGGAGTTGTGATTTAAGTAGGCCAGCAAAAGTGTGCCTAGGATGATAACTGGTTTTAAATAATAGAGCATGTGTGTCTGTAGGTTTGAAGAAGACTTTTATATCCAATTTATGTGTTTTATCAAACTGTTTCCCTTTATATGTGGTGGTGTCTAGAAAATCTGCGGTCAGAGACTATGGTCCTGCCAGGAGGGATCTCGTGGGGTTTGCTCCACTTTTCTGGTTCCTTGTGGATTTTGGGGTGTAAATAAAACCTTCTGGCTCTGGGCTCAGAGGACCAGCGTAGGTAGGACTATTGTTTGGCATTAATAAATTTCTTTATTATATAAATCATCAATATTCTTATTTAATAGGTGGATTGTATTCATATAAATAGGGATATCTAGTTTTTTATAATAAGTATCATTGTATAATTGTTTATATCCCTCCCATAAATATTGCTCCCTGTCCATTATGACAATGGAGCTGCCCTTATCAGCAGGTTTAATTATAATATTATTATTAATTAATTCCTTAAGTGCTTTAGTTTCTAATATGTTTAGGTTAGGTATGGTTTTAATTCATTAAAATGTTTTATCTATGTATTTCAGATCTTGTGAAATTATTTTTTCTACCTCAGGAGGAAGAGAAGAAATAGGAGGAGACTAGCTCGACTCCGGCATAAAAGGTAAGTTATTATTATTTTTATTTCCATCCTCATCTTTGTAGTAGATTTGATCCTTCTGTGGTAGTTTTGTAGCTCATGTCTCCTTTGGATTTTAAGTTTGCCCAAATTATTATTACCCTGGATCACTGAGAGTAAATGTTTTAGACAGATTACATATGTTTTTATTGTTGACAATCTGAGAGTGCCCCTCCTTCCTTTGCAGGCTCTTGGGGCTCTCTATTTTAGCCACTCACCCCAGTGACTCAGCATACGAACTGTAGTGGCTTTAGACCACTGGACGTTGTCTAGTCTTGGCTCAGTACGTTAAGCCGGTTATTACTAACTTAGGGGTTAAGATGGATGCTGGTCTTAAAATGGAACATCAGAGCTGTTATAAAGTCCAGCTTTTTCCACTTAAGGCAGCTAGCCAAAATAAAACCCATTCTATCAAAACAACATTTTGAAACAGTGATCCATGCATTTGTGACCACACGACTAGATTACTGTAACTCACTTCATACAGGGGTCAGTGACCTCTTTATTTCCCAACTTCAGAGGGTTCAAAAAGCTGCTGCATGTCTTTTAATAGGTACACGAAAATTTGACCACATCTCCCCTGTTTTAGCTTCCTTACACTGGCTGCCAGTACATTTTAGGATTGATTTTAAAATTATTTTATTTGTTTTTAAAACTCTTAATGGCCTTGCTCCTTCTTATCTGTCTGAGCTGTTGCATTCTTACACACCCTCCCGTCCCTCTGGTCAGCTGATCAGTTGCTTCTGAGGGTCCCAAAGACTAAATGCAGCTCAGACGAGACCGTGCTTTTTCTGTGGCAGCTCCTAAGCTGTGGAACGATCTGCCTCTGAGCAGAAGACAGGCCTCTTCTCTGGCTGTTTTTAAGTCCCTTCTTAAGACTCATCTTTTTTCCTTGGATTTTGGCACAATTTGAGAGGTCTTACTTTGTTTTATTCTCGTTGTATATTAATATGTATTTTACACTGGTTTTTTTTCTTCTATTTTATAATTTCATTGTATTTAATGATTGTGTGCAGCACCTTGGTCCTGTCCGGTGCATAAAGTGCTTCATAAGTAAAGTTGGTATGGTATGGTCACTGCTCACAGTGAACAGCTGTCTCTCCAGCGCCGGGATGAAGCGGTTGAGCTGTGAGATGTTCATGTGAGAGAGGGTCATCTGTTCCTGGAGAGGCAGTGCTGGTGAGAAATTTATCACAGGGACAAAGATCTCAGCCTTTGGACATTTAACCCTGGCTGCTCTCAATGTCTCTCTCATTTCCTATACAGCTGCTTTCTTGTCCCTCTGAGCTCTGTGGTTGATACCCAGGGACAGGATCATACGCTCCACGTCCTCCGTCACTGGCGCCTTTTCAAACAGGTGAGTCATGTGTCTCCATTTAGCCCCTGGGAAACTGTTAACCTGTGTTTCAGGGTATTTTAAAGTCAATCTGGCGTTTGCCTGAAACTTGGCCACATTTGAGTCACCTAGAACAGCACATTTATGAGTCAGATTAAGGGAACACTCACAAATTTTCTTTTGTGACCCCATTTGTCTGGCTGCCACAGTTACCTGAGCAGATAATGGTTCGATGGACCCACTGGTTAAGGATGCTGCAGCTGGACCAGGAGGCCTCCCCCTGGTGGTGAAGGTGGGTCGTCGCTGTGTGCTGGCCTTCAGTCTCCTTTGCAGCGGCATCAGTCTAGGCCTCAGTGAAGCCCACCGTCCGATCTGGGAAGAGCTGGAGGCCTTGGAGGCTCTTGGCACTTTGATAAAGTTGAGTCAAGACAGAATACAGCAAGTAAAATGGAACGTTTCGGTGAGGAATCAACCTTCATCAGGCAACTTGCTGTCTCAACTAACAATCAGTTAGAATGCACTTTCTGATGTCCGGATCCTGTCCAGGCTCTTCTCTAGCTCTTCTCTGCTCCAGGCTTAAAATATATTTATACCTTCCTCCAGTTAAACACGTCCTTGTCAATCTTGAAACACTTCAGAGATGCCTAGACCACAGCGTGAAAAAGATTTCCCATTTTTTTCCCTGCCGGATTCTTCCACCAAGAAGAAAGCCATTCCGAAGGAGCCAAGTCCGGCGGAAGCTAATGCTAGCACCTCAGAGCTAACCAACCAAACAACTATGGAGTTGATCCTATATGTGAGGAACATGATGTTTTTGCACCAATTATGGATAATTAAAGCTGGTATTTCTGTCTAATGGATCAACAGTTCTGTCACATTTATTGCACTAATAAATGTTTTTATTTTGATTGAATTGATAGTTAAGAGCTCCTTAAAGAGGTACATTTATCTGGTAGTTTGGTTTAAATTTATCAAATTTTTTCTCCCAACTATCATAAAGACTGAAGTGTTTATGTTGGGTTAAAATGAACGCAGTTATGCAAGAAGAAGAAAAAAAAACATCAGTGTAATTAGATTTAGAAGAATTATAATTGGATTGAGATAAATTTAATTTATTTGAAGATGTATTGAATTAATTCCCCCTCTAAAAAGCCCTAAGATTACTTTTGTTGTAAAGGGAGATCAAATAAATAGAAGTGAATTAGGTTGCAGGCACTTTATCGAGCTCTTCTTGTACAGGGCCCTTTTCTGTATCCTTTCCATGTTTTCCCAGAGGTTTGTCTGAAGTAATACAGTTACTCAGTCTGCCCTACCTGCAAAAATATCTGGTTGGCCAGAGTCCCAAATGACAATAACCTTGGGCCTGTATGCTGAATAACTCTAAAAATCCATTCATCTTCTTTTTTTATCCGCTCCAAAAGCGAGCATATCTGAACAGAATTGATTGTTGCAGGCGATCATTCATCAATACAAGCCTGGAGAGGTGTTTAGAGTGAAGGGGAAGGAAGATTTTAGGGGAGAAATATTTCTGTCGGGCCTCAGTGTCGTTGAGGTAAACTGAATGAATCGATTGGGCTAAAAAGGATTGGCACAAAGTGTGTAAGACAGGAAAAGTCCTCTGCTCTTGTAAGGATGTATGACTGATTAAGGATGCTTATAACAACGAATGAAGTCAGCATGCTTCAACTTTGGTCCTCTTCAAAATAAATTGCTCATAAAATTAGGTTAGAATAAGACTGCTGTTAATTTGATTTCATTTGCAATCAACTGTAGAAAACAAGACAAGGGGAGAAAATGATGAGGCATATGAGACAATGAGAGAAGAGCTCATCCTTGAAGTCTGTAGTACTCCATGCAGATGATTGGATCTGCTGTTCTGCCTGTTTGTATATATGGTTTAATTCTTCTATTCAAATACCTGATCCCAAACCCTGGTATCCATGTGGGCTCAGATAATTTGAATACAGAAGGAGAAACAATTGGAACTTATTTATTTAATTCTCAGCATTGTTTTTAATGTGTTTAGCTTCAGGAGCTTGTTTCTACCAGAGCTCACTGATGCTTTTTGCACACATTAAACCATCATCTCCATGTTATACAAAGACATGAATGTGCATCCAGGTCTCAGAGTAGAACATGATTACCAGGAGAGTGCTGAAAGCTGCTCTGCTTCCAGGAAGAGCTTCACATTGAGAGAATAATGACCTAGAACTACTCTGAGGAACGTAATAATTTGAGCAAAAAGTTTTTAAATAACTCTCATGTAAAAATAAATACAACAGAGCTCAATTTTATTCTACGATATGACTATTTTTTGCAAATCTTTGCATTAAGCTGCTAAACACTTGTTAAGCTGCTAAACACGTTGTGTGCACTTGTTGCTTTTGTTTCCATAGAAAATCCTCATTGCCCTGTGCTTCTGTCTTTAACAGTTTTTCACTGGACAAAACACAAACAAAGCTATTGTAATAAAGCTATTAACAGAAAACATAAATAGACAAAACAGAAGGACGGGGAGCTGGGGATCTGCAGATCTCAGTTGCTGCAGGGGGTTTGGGGGGCAACCATTCACTAGCACCCTGGGGTTGGGAGATACACAGGTAAGTGACCATGATCATCTGATGGAAGACGATGATCCATGTGAATGACTTACCTGGTTTAACAGTTCAGTCCATTTTCTCTGAGGACTGCGAGTCCAGCTGATGACCTGCCAAACGAGGTGCGGTGCCAAAAGCCGCCCAGAGTGTCCCTGATGCAGCAACCTCAAAGAGAAGGCAGGGATCCTATCCAGGTCAGGGATACATATCAGACAGGAACAGTTCAGGAATCCAGGAGTCAGGGGTTCCAATCCAAGCAGGAATAGACGGATCCAGGCTTCCAGGAATCATCAGAGTGAAGTCAGGTTCAGATTTCTAGGAGTCCAGCAGCAAGCTCAGACAGACACTTTTAGATGCAGACAGGCAGGCTAATTGGTTGAGTGACAGAAACAAGACATGATACCAGGAAAACTTTAAACTGGTCTTCTCCTAGGTGCCGGGCTTATGGGACTACAACCGACCTTCCCCTCATTCTGAACCAAAACCCTAAGGGCTCAGCGGAGAAGAACCCGGAAAACGATCAGAAGACGAGAGACAAACACCAAACCCTCTCATTCCACTGACCTCCGGGGACGGGAACATAATTTCTTTCTTTCTTTCTTTATAAAAAAAAATGATATTGGGACAATTCATTTAAGGGTATGATTTCCCAGTATTTGCTTATTGCTACAAATTCATTCAGTTGATCTAAGTGACCTTGTCTCAATAGGTAGATAACATTACATCAATAATCTGTTCTGAGATTGTTGTATTATGAAAATGTATTAAACTAGAGCCTAAAATAATAATGTACAATATATTAGATCAGCTCAGCTTTTTTTTTTTTTTTACTATTTTTCTTAATTGAAGCAGTGGGTTTTCTAAAGAATCAATTTTGGATTAAATGTGTTAAAAGTGGTGCTACAGCAAATACCTACCACCGCTGTACCATTATTTAGTGCCCATTTTCTGTGAACCCATCTATAAGTATGACGTTGTCACACCAGCTCCTCTGCTGTGACCCACACACCTGGGATTCATCATCCTGATCAGCCAATGCAGCCATTTAAGAACGGATCCTCCTACTGCATGGCGTCAGATTGTTATCTATCCCCAATGTTTGCTGCCTTTCTGAACCTGAACAACCAACCTGGCTTTGACCCTCTGCTTGTCTGAGCAAGATACCTAGAATGTCCAAAAATAAACCCACCAAGCTTTGCCAACTGCTCAATCCTAGTGTCGATCTGCACCTGAAGTGTGACAGAAAACAATCTGACCAAACAGTATGGATCCAGCTGAGCCTGCCCCCACCTCAGATGTCTAATCCCTGATGGACTACATATTGCGTCAGGGGAGAGCATTGGGACAAAGTGAACACAGGCTGACTGGATTGGAGACAGCTAGCCAGACCATCCACATGGAACTTGCACAGCTGTCAGCTCAGGTAGCTCACCTCACTTCTCTGCTTACCTCTGTTGTAGTGTCACAGCCTGCTCAAGCTCTCCAGGCTCAGCCTCCGGAGATCCAAGCCTCACAGCGCACACGTCTTCTGCTGCCACTCTCCCTGTTGCTCCACCAGCGGATCCACGTGGGGTTTATGTTCGAGATCCACCCACGTTTTCCTGTGAGCTCTCTAAATGCCATGGATTCCTGTTGCAGGGTCAGATGGTGTTTAGCCAGCAAACCACTGCTTTTGCTTCCGACCTATGAAAGATATATTATGTAATGGGTCTGCTGTGCGACCAAGCTTTAGCGTGGGCACAAGTGTAACAGTTATGGGCTAGGCAGCTAACTGCGATATCAGAAAAACAGTTCGTTAAGAGCCTGAGGTGTGAATGAAAACACAAGGAAACTGTTTTAGTTTTTGTGCAAGTGTATTATTGTTTTTCCCTGTAAACAGGGAAACAAATAAGGGGCAGGAAAAAAAAACAACAACAAACAAAACAATTACAAATACACAAAAAAAATCAATTCTAGAGTCCTAGGGGTCTTGTCCTTTTTTAGCTCGCCATCAGTTGTTCAGGATCTGAGGATCTGATCCACTTTTACAAAGTGCCCAAACACACACACCATACCAGCAGTTTAGTTACCTTAAAGCAGGGAGTGGGGCACACCCAACAGCGATCAGCTGTGACAGCCCAGGCACAACAGCAACTGTTCTAATAAAACAATGCTCCAATGAGCAATCAAGCAGCAATTGCATACCAATCTGATACTGCTATGCTAGGAACAAACTCACCAAGAGAGCAAATCAGTGGTTTCAGAGATTTGGATTATTTCCAGGGTGAAATGTTCAGCAGGATGCCAACAGCCAGCCACAATCACAGTGGAACAGGTGATGTAGTTTAACCTGGCTGGAGGCGGGGCTTTAAATAAGTTGAGGAGTTTGGGCAAAACAGGAAGTGGGCCCGCAAAAATAAAAGTCTTGATTGACTAATTGCGGGTTACACAAGCATATAACTACTAACCCTCTGACTTCCCTAACCTTGAGTAGTTCTCCTCTGAAATAAGCAGTGTTTGATCACCCAGACCATGCAGGCGACGCTTCCTAACGTCTGCTGGGACTTTATCTGGACTCTCGTAGTGCTGCTAAGGTTTCTGTGGAGTTCTACACTTTGCCCTCTGAAGCTGGATGGAACAACGAGACTCTAAGGGAGAGTACCGCAATGCATTAATAGACGCTCTAAACAATGAGCTCTCAGCCAGAGAGGAAGCTTTTGATTTGATTGCTTTGATCACGCTGTCTATCCGCCTTGACAACAGAATGTGTGAACAACGCCGAGAGCAAGGTCCCCGACTTCCCGTTCTAGTTCACTCCCGTTTGCTGCAGCGTTCAACAGTGCTGCCCGTCTCTCCTCCTGAGCTGCCACAGACACCAGAGCCCACCAGTGGGCACCCCATACAGATAGGAGACACACATCTATCTGCTGCTGAAGGCCTTAGATGCTTCCAATCTGGTGACTGTTTTTCCTGTGGCAAACCCCCCTCACCCCCCCATCAAAGAATATCCAGCTGTTCAGTGCAGCCAAAAAACTTAGCTTGTTAGAAGTGGGTAATCTAACAAGAACAGGTAACTTTCCCCAACCATCTTCCAGTCAGCTTCAAGTTTCCCATTCCTTTACTGCCTTGATTGACTCAGGAGCTGAAGACAATTTTATTGATGAGGCATTGACAAAACTATCGAACATTTCCGTTTAAACACTCAGTACTCCACTGTCTTCTAAAGCCCTGAATGGCAAACTATTATTCTGTCACTCACCAAACAACTCCTCTTATGATGGTCAATTAAGGAAACCACAGGGAGTTAAATAGATTTAAAATTATTCCCAACTCCAGTATTGCAGTTGTGTTTGGTCATCCCTGGTTAAGACTTCATAAACCCCATATTGATTGGGCCTCTGGGAGAATAATCAGTTGGAGTCCTGTCTATTCGAATAATTGTCTCTGTTTAGCCCTACCAGTGTACAACCCTCCAGATTTGTCATTAGTGCCCCAGGATTACCACAACCTGGCTTAGGTGTTTAGTAAGTCCCGAGCTCTGTCACTACCCCCTCATTGGCCATATGACTATTCTATTAATCTCATGCCTGATGCTCCATTTCCCTCTAGTCGCTTGTACTCCGTATCAAAAAATGAACTTGAGGTACTGGAGAGGTATATAAACAAATCCCTGGCAGCTGGCCTTTTACGCCGCTTTTTCTCCATGGTTGGGGGGTGAGGGGTCATTGATGATGTCACGGGCTCGGGAC
>NW_015151885.1:45873-50059 GCF_000732505.1 Cyprinodon variegatus
TTTTTTACACAAAAATATCTGAATAATGGAGGCAGACTGGAAGCATGCTGGCACTATGGATTGGTCCAGCCAGGTATTAAAGACGTCTGTGTTGGGATATATTGCCACAAGAGATCCCAAATCAATTGGATGAACCATCTTAAACCATCCCCCTTTGCTTTTTCACAAAGAGAACGAAAGATTTACTGGAAAGTTCTGGAACTGCCCACCGTATAGGCAGTCAGCTCACGCATGGACCAATCAGCTGATTGAGGAGGCTAATACTTCAACAGGAAATACCCCTACATCACTCATGGTTTAAAACTCAGAGCACGAGTTAAATCTTCCTGTTCCTCCTGGGTTCCATCGCCTGTAAGGAGAGACCCCATTTCACATGGTATGCTAGAAGACAGCTAACTGAAAGTAGGTTTGGTTTTTCCCGCAACAGATCGCAGTGTCCCATTGTGCATAGCAGCCACGCTAACTGGGGAGACAGAAACCTCCGGAGCTGACTGCTGAGTGAAGTCCCCCCCCCCTTTAAGGACCTCGCTACGGACAAAAGCCTATCAGCAAAGGGACGCCTTTCTTTGATGGTTTCCGTAAGTAAATCTTCCTCGACCTAAAAGCGTATAAAGCACTCTGCCGTAGCATCAAACTGATTGAAACTTTTCCGAGAGCGGATCCGGTGATGGAGAAGACCCGCACGGCTGGAGCCGGACTGCGTGCACCTGCTTTAAAGTAGTGATAGTAACTAAATTCAACCACGTGTGGTCATGTGGTTGAGGACCAGTGTTACCGCCGTCCGCCCCCCCAACCATCACATGAAGAGGGAGGTCTCTCATACATTTACATGCCTTCCCCGCATACACATAACCTGCCTTGTTGATGCCGTTTTGCTAAAACGACCTCTGCTATTGTTGTTTAATGCATTTTACCCTTTACCATTGTAAGTATTAACATCTGGCCTTTCTTGGAGTCTTAGGGTTTTATTCTTTTTGTATTCTTTTTTTGTTTTCTTTAAACTAGTCATTTAATTTACCTCATGTTTATTTTCTAATAGCATGTAGTGTTTGCATAGATGTTAGATTTCTGTAATCCTGAATTATTAGAATAAAGACATCATCTGCAGTTGTTCTGTGTTTCATATAGCGGACGATTAATCACCCCGGCCTGATCCACCCCCTTTGGTGAATAAACAGAGATAAAAGGTTCTTTATTGATAATTAATAGCCTGGGTAACTAGATTGGTGTGGATACCTTGATTTTAACAGCTGGTCCAGGAACCCTCCAGAGGTGAAATCCACAAGACCTGGTAAGCAAGCAAATTAAAGCTACAATTATTCAACTAAGAACACTAAATTGATTTCACCTCCAATTTTGAATAGGTTAAATGATTACCTATAACTCCAGTTCTAGTTAATCATTTATTCAATATCTGCCGGATATCATTTTGCACAAAATATATACATGTATGTATATATATATATATATATATTTATCCTACTTGTCAGGAGGGATACCTGACTGGCACCCCTAAAATAGTGACAAATACCCACTTAAAAAACTAAAACTAAAATAATCAATCTTGTAAATGAAGGGATACACACACAGAAAGGTTTTTTGTTTCAGTTTTTGTCAGGTGGGGTTGTAGATGTCTGGAGGACGGAGAATTATCCCCACGCTGCTCTTTCAGAAACCTTAACCCTAACCCTTTTTTATGTAACTTTTAAAAGTTTAACAATGCTGGCAGATTATATATCTGCGATGGACTGGCGACCTGTCCAGGGTTTACCCCTATCTTTATTTTGCCAGAGCTTTGCTTTCACTGTCTTGAATTTCATGTAAATATGTTGATTACATTAAATTAAACATAATCATCAATCAAATGAACTCCATGCAGTTTAACATAAGTACAAAATTTTCTTACCTGGAAATAGATTTTTGTCAACTCTTGAACTGACTTTAAAGAGCTATGGACAAACATAAAAACGATTTATCAATAATAACAATGAAAGGACAGACTAAAACACATCTGAAATTTTTATTCGGGTCTTTTAATGGTGACATATTTTTCTTCGCAGTCAAGACAGACTTAACAGGTCAAACCGATGTGATAACGAAGCAGTTAGAAGTCTGCTATGTTTTAACTGCATTTTGAAGCTTTTAAGTGATCTGATTTACTCTACGTATTCTTAAATTAAACAGAAACAAAGCATAATTTCATCAGCTAAAGATTGGAAGTTATTTAAAATGAATAAAAAAAACACTAAAAGTTTGAATCTGAAAGTTAATTTAGGAAGAAGTAAACCACAACAAGATATTGCCTCTATTATGTTCCCTTTATGTTAGTGCTTTGCATACAGGGCAATCTGATTTTTGGAACCACAAACAGACCATGTAACAGGCTATAATTTCCTCCATCATGCAAGTCTTACTAAGACAACATTAAAGTACCTTAAATTAAGGCTATAGTTCGAGGAAAGTTGCCAAAGAGACCCCTTATTTCCATGTTACTTCTTCTAATTAGGAAGTAAATTGTATGTTTTGTTGTTGTTTTTTTTTTTATTTGCCTAATTCTTCACTTTCCTCCACAGCTTCAGACCAGAATGGCTTTGGTACTATATATCCCACTGGCCTGGTGTGTCATTCATTATTCATCCAATCTGAAAATCCACAGGCTTTACATCCGGCTTATTTCAAGACAGCCAGCATCACAAGCTGCTCGCTTGTCAGAATTATTCATATTTCAGGCTCATTTGACTTTCAGCTGCTTTTGAATATGAAGAGAAGTCGAAAGTAAAAAGAAAAAAAGGAGGAATATATCTGTGATATAAAAACGTCCCAAAGAAACCACTGTCAAAATATGGAGTGTATCACCAGCAGTGCTCTTTTTGAAAGTGAGGAATAAATTGGTTGCTGTTTCTTCATGTTTTGATGTAGGGATGTCCAATTCTGGAAACCAAGGGCTGGAGATCATGGTTTTCATTTTCTCCTGGTTTAACACATCTGATCTGAGTGAATAATCCGTAACTAGACATCTGCAGAAGTCTATCTAAATTCTAAAGTAACCTGCAAAACACCCCCATACCATAATTGGTACTAGATCTTTAACCGGTATGTTTACCAATACAGATTTGTTTTAAGGCAACCTAAACATAACCTCGCATTTACAACTGAGGATAAAATGTAATAATAAGGATATTGTGGAAAAGTTCAATATCTATGGTAACTTATTTCAGAAAGTGAAACTCTTCATGGATAGATACATTACCCATAGAGTGGAATGTTTAAGCCTTTATTTTTAGTAAATTTGATAATTATGGCAAACTTGATTTTAAGCAGAAATGTCAGGCTTTTAAAAACTATAATCCTTTCTGTGCACTTAATGTTATAATCTTACTGATGGTTTAATTTTATTGTCTGAAGGGCCTGTACAGCTCTTTGTCCACTTAGGTGTGATTGATTGCAATACATGGTTGGGGTTTTAACTATCACTCATATAAAACATTCTGGAAATTCAATATATCATCCCTTTTTTCAGCTACCTCAGTGCAGGAATCCTGAGTAACAAAAAATTTTTTAAAGTTACAGTAGGAAGAGCGGTATTAGGTTAAGCATGAGGAGATATATATTTTGTGAATCAAGATCTTTAAACAAAACAAATCTGAGCATACATAAACACTTATGGAGCAGTTTGGATAGTATGAGGAACTCTTTTAAGAGGGAGGAATTTTAATTGGAAACAATGTATATCTTAATTTTGTAACAGGAATAAACTGATCAATCTGAGCATTTTTGGGAATTCACATCAGTTCTGAGATATGGATCACAAAAACTTTTCAATGAACAAAGATTTAGCTTTTGTTAGAAGTGGAGGAGAAATTTCTTTACACAACACTGTACTTTAAGTTTGTTGTTTTCTCAAAAAGCTGATTGGTTCAGCAGTGGTTCTTTTACGATCGTGGATGACTAATCAGACATAACCTTTTGTTGCCCTTGTAACAAATCTAGCATAGAGTGGGGGGAGTAGAGGCCTATTGGTTAGGGCATTGCGTTTCAGTTCAAAGGGTTCTGAGTTTGAGCCCCAGTTCCACAGACTGCCTCTCTGGGTCCCTGAGCAAGACCCTTAACCACACACTGCTTCCTAGGTGCCACACAGTGGCAGCCCACTGCTCCCTAAGGGCAGTGTTGGGAAAGTTCTCTTTCT
>NW_015151885.1:51629-57844 GCF_000732505.1 Cyprinodon variegatus
CCCAAAATATGAACGAGTTCATGAACTTTCGTTCAATGAACGCGTTCAGGCACAACACTGCCTAAGGGTATGGGTTAAATGCAGAGAGTTAATTTCGTTGCTCTGTACTTTTGACAGTGGAATGACAATAAAGTTGAATTCTATTTTTCTTTGTTCTAAACATAACCAGCTTCTGAAAATCTCAAACCGCAACTAAATTTACCTCGATAATATTTGAATTGCTTTGTAGAAAATGTGCTCAGACAATAAAATAATATCTAAGAATGGAATTTTTTTTAGTTTTCTTTCAATAATGTAAATTCAGGTAGGATAAAGGAAATACAATAAGTAAATGTATATACAAACTCACTGAAAAATACTTGGCTTAAATACAAGAAGTATTTATTGGTAAATACCCCTTAATCTAGAATACATATGTATATGTTTTGTATGTGTAAGCCCCCGAGAGCTCAGGGTTCCTGGAGGACTGCAGCCAGAAAAAAATCAAACCTGAAAGCTCTTTAAAGAGAGACATAGATTACTTTGCAAGTTTCAGGTGTAACTCTTTTTTCCACTGCCACAAGCCTGAAAATGCTAACAAAAAGACACCAATTTATGTTACGATGATTACTGATTATTCTAAAATTATTATATTGAATCCATATAGATTCATATTCATAAGATTATGCTACCTAATATACTCTGAATTATGCCAATTTAGTGTGATTATTTTTGACAATGTTTCAGTTTTATTTCAACTCTTCACCCCCTTAGAGAGAACTTTATACCTATTTTCTATTTCACCGGGCTGGTGAATCTGGTAAAGGCACCCTATAAAAATAAAAGCACAGCTCACAGTCAGGTATGTGCTTCCTCATTTTAAATTGCGTCTCCATGCTTTTTCAGACAAAGTTTGCAGCTAACTACATTCCAGCCATGCAGTTAGTCCTCAGAGAATAACAACAGTGAGGACTTTAGTTGACAGGACAGTTAAACAAGATGACTCAGCCTTTCTCTGCACTAGATGGCTCAACTACGTGGGCCTGAGACTCTTTCTCAGGCAAAGACTGGTAATTTACTGAGTGGCAGACTCACTATAAATATGCAATAATGAAGCTTATGAAATATTTATTGACCATCTTCTCCCTTTATCTTTATTCAGGCAGGTGGGATGTGCTCCTCTGTGAGCGAGCCGGATAACATTACTTTAATGGTTGGAAGTTCCCATTCAAGCCTACTGTTCATTTTAGAGGTTTCAACTCAGGTTACATTTGCATAAGTCAGCCAAAGCAAGCCCTTAGTTGTGAAATTTCCAGGCTGTGCAGCATTAATTTACTGGCTGGCCATATGAGCTGCATGGTAATATCATTTTGTCACATTCAGGTCATTGAAACCGCCATGTCAGTTTTATAGTCTGTTCTCTATTTTCTATGCATGACACATGGCATACATGTTTACTATGCATGAGTGTTTGTTCTGGAATGACAGAAAAGCCCAGATTTTATTCATATACCATATAGCTCCACATTTTAAGTGAAAAGCTATAAAAGCCACCACCCCCCTCCTCTCGCTCTCAGTCTCTTTCAAATATCATCAGATAGCCAATTCAGTGCCTTGCCCTCTTTTATGGTGCTGCATTGAAAAGGCCAGCTCAGATGGTGGGTTGTATCAGAAGCAGCCAGTGATTATGTTCTCAGTGATGTGTTCAGGTTTACTCCCATCTCGGTCAGGCCCAAGTTCTTCAGAGATGACCTGTAGCAGTTCATCCACAGGTCCACAGGTGGTGTGGCAGGTGTTCTCCTTGAACACCATCTCCTTGGTTCTTGTTGTGTTGTTGAATCTGCGAGGGCCCATCCATCTTCCACGTCTGTATCCAGGATTCTGCCACCAGGAAATCCTTTTGCCAAGTTCCCAGGGATTGGCGATTTTAGAGATGCTTAAACTTGAGCCTGTCTGATGGAGGTGGTGTATCGTGGATTTGTGAAGGATGTGATAGATTAATCCATGGATTAAATCATTTCAATTGCCTTTTCTGCCATATGTCCATAGTAGCTTAGTTTAGTTGAATTTCACTAGTTTGGTCAAGAGTTTCAACTAAAATATGTTTAAACTTGAGCTGAAATAGAGTTTAGTTTTTTAATTGGAAGTTGCCTTGAATTTATTTCATATTATAATGATCAGAAGAGGTGGACCCAGAATTCAAACCAGACAAACAATGTGAAAGTTTAACACAATTTATTGAAATGAAACTGCTGCAGGTGGTGTGAGGCAGGAAGGGTTATGGTTAGGGCAGGAACCTCTGGAAACGGAGACAGAAGATTAGTGGCCAGTGGTATCAAAAGTTCACACATTTGTTACTTCAGTAGAAGTATAGATCCTGCAGTTTAAAAACACTCTGGTAAAAGTTGAAGTATCAACTTGACCTCTTTACTCAAGTAAAAGTGTAAAAGTATGTGCTCCAAAAACTCCTTAAAGTATAAAAGTATAAAGTAACCTTTAAAAAAAGAGCCAGATGCCACTATATGAATTGAAAGCTCAATTTTTCTAGTATTTTGAAAAATTATCTGAGATAGGGCCAAGGATGAGGGAGGTCTTGTTGGTCTCCATCTCCCGATACGCTCTCGCCTGTGTCCCCCCTCTCAGACATTTCAACATCTTTTTCTGAATCCCACATTGTAGCATGGCATAGACAATTCACGTTAGCAGTTTGAAGAACACCTGCTTGCTTCTGATGATTTCCTTTAGCTAACCAATGAGTGTTTGAGTTCTATGACTCATCCAATCACACTAGTTTTCACTAGATGTGGGTGGAGCCAATGATCTGCATTGGATGGAGCACATGACGGGAAATAAAGATTTAGAAACATTAAACCAGGGGTCACCAATTAAAAACCATCGGGGTCCAAATAAAGATAATCATCAACCAGTAAAGGTCTGGAGACATTTTTAATGATCTGTTACTTTAAACAGAATTTATCACTGAAATAAAATGAGGTATTTATGCATTCATGTATTTTGTATTTTGAAAAAAAAAAAGAAATTGCCAAAAATTGCATCCCGTGATATCTCAGAAGAGTTGACACTATTATGACTGTATTCCTGTATATCCATCAGTAGTTAAAGGTCAAGGGTCAGCAGATGCTAATTCTGCCTGCAAAACATTGACAGCAAAATATGTCGCTGTCTGATCTGAAGCCTCATATGGAGCTTTTAAACAGGCTTTTGAAAAACTTTGATAATTTGCTGCTGTAATATTATAGATTTTTTAGAATAAAACGTTAGCAGATGTGAATAATCAAAAAATAACAGAAATACAATTAGAGAGCATTCAGTATTATAAGTAAGCCCACACTGTTTCTGAATAAATACAT
The DNA here is from genome assembly GCF_000732505.1 of Cyprinodon variegatus. Taxonomy (NCBI): domain Eukaryota; kingdom Metazoa; phylum Chordata; class Actinopteri; order Cyprinodontiformes; family Cyprinodontidae; genus Cyprinodon; species Cyprinodon variegatus. The sequence continues at coordinate 54,980 of NW_015151885.1, forward strand.
TTTTGTAGTAGTTAAGTTCTGTTCTGTTTATGCCTCTTTCCTTGTAAGTATGAAATGTCTTATGATCCTGAATGCACCATAGCTATCTGATGCTCGTGAATGCATCACACTGGTCTGTGAACGCTGTGCTGTGTAGATGCGCATTTGATTTTCCGCTTAAGACAAAGCTTTGCAGTTTCCAAACTCCTGTCGGCATCACTGTTTATTGTTGTCCTTGAATAACAAGAGACTAGAACAAATAAATCAGCCGAACCTCGGAAACAATCTTTGGATTTAATGTTGTTCATAACACTCGTACTTTTGTAAATGAAACTGTCAAATAACCACAATTAATTTTCCCAACGAGAGGAATATTTAAACGTTTTTATATAATTTATATAACAACAAGTAGCTCCATTGGTCACATTTTAATCTATTTTCCTCGTGCATAGTCGCAGTTGTACAGAGCGAGGCGCGCTCCCGCGACTGGGGATGCAGATCTCGACATAACACCGGACAGTGGTCCGCTAATTTGTGACCTCTGCATTAAACCAAAGCCATGTTTACATGTTTTAAAAATGTAAGGGATAGAAAGTACAGATACTTGAGTGTAATAAATGTAATGAGTAGAAGTCAGGAGTAGGAAGAAAAATAAGTAATGGAGTAAAGTATAGATACCTAAAAAGTGTACTTAAGCACAGTAACAAAGTATTTGTATTTCTTTACTTGACAACTCTGGTTGTGACCAGGTGAGCTTTACGATGTGCATCAATCACAAACATCCACGAGGATAGGTTCGAGTCAGTTCATTGTTGTGCTGTTATTGCTGTCACTGATCAGGAAGTCCCAGAGAATAACTCCAGTCGAGTTACTATGATTCGTGGGCAAGCAGGTTGTCAGAACCGTGAAGACAATAGTAGGCAGTAAGAACAGGGTGATAAACTAGGGTCGAAGTCCAGGGTCAGAGCCAGATATACCATGATGCATTAAAGAGAAATCAAGGACGCAGTCGAGAAACATTTACAGGTTAGGCAACATGCAAGCAGAAAAAGGATCAGGTTCAGGCCTGAAATAATCTGGCACTGATGTTTGGTCTGCAGGTTGTAATATAAAGATAGTTGCATGGTAGATCAGATGAGTAGTAATGAGAATGGGGAGGAGCTGAGCAGGTGTGTCAGACCGCATCAGTGCTGAGATAGTGACACATAAGTGTGCAGAGTTAACAGATTTAGCATAATCTGAGCTTTAATCACACTTTAATCTGTTGACCCATCATGACGAATTAGGTTTGTGTTCACAGAAAAACTAATTAAAGTCCAAAACTGATTAGATTAAATTATTTGTAACATTAAATTAAAACCGTAATTAACTGCATAACATAATTCATTTCCATAAAAATCTCTCTTATTATGCTGTTATCTGAGCAGAACAGATACAGCCGAATAGAGACTTTTACTTCTTTTTCATACAAACTTCATTACTTATACATTCAACTATCATTCAACTATCCCTGAATCATTTGTAATTTTATCAATTAATTCATATCTCCAATTCTTGTCCACTCTATTCATATAACATTTATAATGCTCTATCCTCTTCTCATTATTGATCCCTGTCTGAAACAGTTGTTTAAACTGACCTAGATAGTCTTTTAAGCTGCAAAATCTTCTGATGGTAAACCCTTATGCTGTACTTATGTACAATGAATATCAACTACAACCCCACTGTAAATCTTAAGCTTCTTAATGTATTCATAAACAATATTAAAAAAAAAGTTTTTCTATCCATCCATCCGTTTTCTGACAAGCTTAATCCCAAGTGGGATCACAAGGGGTGCTGATGTCTATCTCCAGCTGTCTACGGGCGAGAGGCGGGGTCCACCCTGGACAGAGAGGCGGGGTCCACCCTGGACAGGTCTCCAGTCCATTACAGGGCAACACAGAGACAAACAGGACAAACAACCATTCACACACCTAAGGAGAATTTAGAGAAGCCAATTAATCTAACAGTCATGTTTTTGGACTGTGGGAGGAAGCCGGAGTACCCTGGGATAACCCGTGCATGCTCAGGGAGAACATGCAAACTCCATGCAGAAAGACCCCGAGCTGGGAATCAAACCCGCAACCTTCTTGCTGCGTGGCAGCAGTGCACTGCGCCACTGAGCAGCCCCCAAAATGAATAATAATGAATGAATGAATAAATAAAAATTATTTTTCATTTGTAATTTGTAGATACCATGTTACAGCAACGCAATTCAAAGAACTTAGAAAAAACAATCAAGCCTAGCATTATAAACCCTTTTTTTGGTTTCCGTAGTGTTAGCTCATTATGGCCACCAGCCCGTGTCCTCCATCTATTCATTGGAGGTTTTCTGGAATTGTCTTCAACTGCCAGACTTCTGCCTTCTATTTCCATTTAAGTCATCAACTTACGTACCTTATATACTGCAGACTCCAACTTTCTCCCCCCAAAGGTTTACTCTCATAAATGATGATAGTTTAAACACCACATATGTCCACCTTTTTAATAACTACAGTGTGTCCCTATGACTAATGGCAATTTAATAAACTACAACATAGAGTCATTTTAAGCTAGATTGTTTTATGGCTGTAGAGCTAACAAATCTGCAGGAGCCTTGGACCAAGACCTCTAACAATGGTCTCTAATACTGTAATTAAATTAGAAGCATGCTGTCCAGGATTGATGCTGAGAAACTAGCCCATGCATTTGTTACTTCAAGGCTGGACTATTATAATTCTTTACTATCAGGAAGTCCACAAACTGTAGTTAAAAGCCTTCAGCTGAGCCAAAATGCTGCAGCCAGAGTTCTGATGAAAATGAAAAAGAGAGATCATATCTCTCCTATCCTGGCTTCTCTTCATTGGC
>NW_015151885.1:58574-61751 GCF_000732505.1 Cyprinodon variegatus
TTTTCCTCTCCACTGTTGCTACAAGCATGCTTAGTGTGAGGGATTGTATTTGAGTCAATGAGTCGATGCAATCAACTGGTTTCCCTTAAATAGAGTGCCTGTGAGATGACATGTGTTGTGAATTGGCACTATAGAAATAAACTGAATTGAATTTAATTGCTATCCAAATAGCAATAACTTAGCCAAAATGTCAAATTGTGGAAAAGCCTCCACAGCTACTGTACTTTAAACCTTCTCCACCATGTTGAAAAATCCTCTTTTCCATTACTCCTAAAAACATGTGGAAAAACGCTCTTGTAAAAGGGCCCTATATTCCCAGCAGGAGTGGCTGAATGAAATGGATGTGCTCTCTTCATCCTCTTACATGGGAGCTGGCTCGGAGCTCGTCTGCCTGGCTGTGTGTTCCCTGGACGGGGCCGCCATTTACAGCTGCTTTTTGTATCTCTGCTTCTGTCTCCTTGAACCCCTGTCGGCCTCAGCAGATGGCCGCTCATTTCTTCCTGTTAAAAGGGAGTTTTTCCTCTCCACTGTCGCTACAAGCATGCTTAGTGTGAGGGATTGCATTCGAATCAATGAGTCAATGCAATCAACTGGTTTTGTTTAGATAGAAAACTTTGAATCAATCTGACTGCATGATCAGTTTGAAGTGTAGAATGCCTTGAGATGACGTGTTGTGAATTGATGCTATATAAATAAACTGAATTGAATTGTACCTTACTGCATCTATGCCACAAATATTAATGATGGGTTTTTTTGTTTTACTTTTTATTTTAATTGAATAATACAGAATCAGTCTAATCAGCCAAAACAAGGATTTGGTTTTGATCCACTGTATGAAGCCTCTAACTCAACACTAATTTTGACATTTTAATTTGAAAAAGCTTCCTCAATGGGAAGTGAAACGTCTTCAAACTCGTAAAACAAGTCCAGTGGATTGTTTTATAACTTTATTGGAATGACTATGACCTGGATGACTGAAAATCTTCACCAACATATAACACACAGGTAGGGATTCAGAAAATCCAAAAGTTTCTTTCAAAAGGATACTTTTAACTTTTAATCTAAACCGGATGATTTTTCCCACTCTACAGTCCTTTTTGAGTGGTTTCATGCAGGGAATATGGCAGCAGTTGAGAATGATATGGAGAGTGATTTTTAGGATTAAAGCAGAGTGTCCTTTTGTAACTCAAAGAGCTTAAAGAAAGAGAAGTCGTTTTCCTTTTCATGCCCACAAGACATCCTATCGTTTTAATGCCTCATTTCTTCTCCATCTACAGTTTTGAGTTCATTTCTCTGATCCTCTCATTAAGCTGTCCTGTGTGGCTGCTCTTGTGTGACATTGAAAATGTATGTAAATGTCTAATTTCACATCATGTATTTCAAACTGCAGTTAGGACCTGGAAGGCCTCTTTGGGTCAGAGCCATTTAATTCACATGGTTGGATTTAGATATCATTAACACAAATCAGGATGAAATAGCCAAAAAGCAACAATTTCTTTCTCCTTTTACTTTCCCTTTTTTGCTGATATTATTCTTCAGAGTTCCTTTGTGTCATTGAATAAGAAAAATGGCATCCATAAAGGTGAATTTGATCTTGGAGTTGATAAAAGTTCCAATAAAGTCCTTATTTTTATCAATTTTAGTCCCATGACAGAACAGGAAACAAACAATGTTGGTGTGTGTTTGCACATTTGGCAAAATTCCAGGAAGCTTTTTATGCAAGAAGAAACCCCACAAGGGAGCAACTTGTGTAAGCAAAAATCTGAGGCAAAACCACCCACCCGTAAAGAGTAGACAGGCCCGATTGCACACACAAACATTTCTTTGTCCCACTGCTACACAGAAAAAAAAAAACTTTTCATTAAAAAAAATCTGCCAAGAGCTTTCCCATGTCTTCATATCAAAGCTTTAGACATCATTAACAGACCACTGAGCAGCTGAGATAGTAAAACCAATTAGGATTCTGAATATGCTTGAGTAATGAAGAGACGGGGCTGTGGAGACCTGTCAACTTACAATTAAGAAGCTCAACAAATTGAGCTCTGATGACATATATGAAAGGAAATATAGGGTTTAACCTTTTTATTGGACTATTTAGGCGTAAGTAAACTAGTAGTCTTTAAACTTTGCACCGCAGGCTGTATTTATTTATTTTTTTTATCCAAAATAAGATGACTGTGAGTTGTTTCATTATTACCTGCTAATAAATCAACATGTAATATTAACATATTTAAGTAATATCACTCCATATTGTAGGTCAGAAAAAGTTTTTTTTATGTCTCTCTAAAAGAGAGTAGTTTTAAGATTGAATCTCCACTGTTTGGTCAAGGAGACTGTTTTAATTACTTCTAGCAACCAATTATAAACGAGTGAGCCTAAGTCTATTTCTGAGTGTAGAGTCTTTGGAAAGTGTCCTTCTGCTATACCTTTCCCACTGGCAAAAAAACCAAAAACGTTAAAACCAGTGAACAGTCAGCTTTTAGGAGAACAGCTACTGACCCGCATCAACCTACGTCTAACGACTTGGCAAGCAACTGTGATTAAAGTTAATTTCAAATGGCCTGATCCGATTGGAATGCAGTGGGAACATCAGACTCCAGTAAACCCGGTGGTTTATGTGATACACTTAAGCACAATGAACATGTGTCACAACATTGCACCAGCCTTACATTGGGTAATGGCATGGCACCAACTGGCAAAAGGGCTTCTGATGGACTAAATAGTCAAACAATAAAGCTGCCTTTTTCATGTTGCTCTGCATTTTTTTATTTTCCTTATTTCTGTTGCACTTATGAGATTATCACGCTAACCCGGCATGATAGGATCACCAGAAATGCAGCGGTGATGGGAGCTAGGCTAACCTGCTTGCCAACAAGAGATCAAACCCAACATTTTCTGGCAATGGGAAGGAAGAGGGCCAGGTAATGATTTTTAGCCGATCTACCTACATTTGAAATACCAGCATTAACTCTCTATTTTCAGTGGGAAACAAGGTTTATGGCAGTGGCGGCTGGTGAAAAATATTTTTGGTGGGGCTGATATAGCCTAGTGTATGTCTCCAACTAATCCGGAATAAGAATTCAAATAAACAATTGGACAATACATAAAATTTAACAGTAATGATTGAATTTACTATATAATAATAGTAACAGGGATGATTTGGGTCACTGTGACGGG
>NW_015151885.1:63024-69877 GCF_000732505.1 Cyprinodon variegatus
GTAGGAGTCTGTCTGTGGAAATCCACAAATTAATGACAATAGATAGGGAAATGTAGTTTATATAATTTGTTTTGCTTATAGGTACACACTCTAGAGAGTAAAACTGACATTTATGAGTTAATTTCTAAAAATATTTTTTTACGTTTCTCTCTTCTTATCAGGGAGGGCGGTGCCCCAGCGCCCCCTATGGGCCGGCCGCCACTGGTTTATGGGTTTTATGATTTTAAGATTTTATCTAATGGGTCAGACAAAGGAAAGTTGCAGTACAAGTTTGTTTTGTGAATGGTTTTTTTAAGTTATACTAATGTGACACTTGTTTTTATTTTGTGTAATTTGACTTTTGTAAATACTGTGCTGTCAGAGGTATAAAGAAAACTTTTTCTGTTGTGTAACATCCTATCATCCTACTTTTGGTATCGTGGGACTTAGCACACATTCAAATTGAAAGTGAACTGCTCCAGAGTTCAGATAAACTTTGCAAATTGTGACAAATGTTACTTTGGTACTTTTCTCTAGTCCATTACAATACCAGGGATGGGTTAACACTTGGGCAGTAGGGTACAAAGAAGTCCAGTGGTTTGCTATAGAGGCATCAAGCACCAGAGAGATATATAGAGTGCAAAAGTTGTAATTAGTTGCAGTGGTTTATGCTTCGCACTTTGTATCATCACAACCAGAAAAAATACCCAACAAAGCTATTTACAACTATGTCCCTGTTGCTCCACAGGTTTTAAAGCGATCCTGTTATGCCAAACACTTCCTCTACCTGACACGCTGCAGTGCTCTAAATATTGATTTCCAGACCAGCCAGGCTCCCTTCTCCTCCCAGAGTGTTTGCATCCCGAAGAGTGAGTTAATGGTGTGTTACTGACTCCAGCCCAGTGATCCTTTACATGCTGTGCTCACATAGCCCTTCCTTCACCCAGAATATCCATCATAACCATAGTGGCCAGCCCTGCTCATAATGTATTTATGAATGCAGCCCGGGGGAGGTTTCTGCTCGGAGTACTGATACACATTTCAGAGGTTGTATTTTTATCACTCTACTCCTCCTTTCCCACCTCTTTTTAGCCTCAATGGTGATACTGTTAGAATGCACCATTTGCATTAAATTGTTAACATGCTGCAATCCTGTTGATGGCAAAAACAGAGCAGTAAAAGTAAAAAAAAAAAAGATTCTACACAGCTGAGCTAAAAGGAATGATCAAATAAATCAAAGTGAAATGAAGGGGGAGGTGGTTTGGGTGCATTTTTGCTTGAAATTTTCTCATACTTAAATGTAACCCATGCATCTTTAGTCATACAGTTTTTACTATACACCACATCAAAGAAAACAGATCGATGAAACAACATAATATTTACTATTGATTGAACTACAAGAAGTAGGGGATCTTGTTTATCTGATAAGATTTGGTGTCTGGATGAGATTACACTAATTACAAATAGGTATATAATTATGAACCCCTTTAAAGTGTATAACAAGTTCTAAAAATGCAATTCCAGATAAGAACACAAAAAAGTAATCATAAACAAATATCTTTAAGCAGCAGTCAGCAATCAAATTAAATAAAAAAAAATAATTTTCAGTAGGGTGAGTATGAGCCCTCCCTGGGCTGCCACCTTATTGTTGGGGAGGGGTTTGATTGTCTCAATGATCTTAGGAGCTATGCTGTCTGGGGGCTTTATGCCCCCTGGTAGGGTCATCCAAGGCAGACAGATCCTAGGTGAGGGCCCAGGCAAAGAGCAGCCTAAAGACCCCTTATGATGAATTCAACAAATGGATGGCTACCCGCGGGTCACCGGGGCCCCACTCCGGAGCCAGGCCTGGAAGTGGGGCACGCTGGCAAGCTCGTGGTGGCTGGGCTTTTATCCATGGAGCCTGGCCGGGCACAGCCCGAAGAGGAAGCATGAGTCACCCTTCCAATGGGCTCACCACCTGTAGGAGGGGCCAAAGGGGTCGAGTGAATTGTGTGATGGGTGGCAGTTGAGGGCGGGGACCCTGGTGTTCTGAGCCTCGGCTGAAGAAGCTGCCTCTTGGGACATGGAATGTCACCTCTCTGGTGGGGAAGGAGCCCGAGTTAGTGCGCAAGGTTGAAAGGTTCCAACTAGAGATAGTTGGACTTACCTCAATGCATGGCTCTGGCTCTGGAACCAGTCTCCTTGAGAGGGGCTGGACATTCTTCCACTCTGGAGTTGCCTCTGGTGAGAGGCGCTGAGCAGGAGTGGGCATTCTTGTTGCCCCTCTTGGTGCCTGTGCTTAGGGGTTCACCCCAGTGAACGAGACAGTTGCATCCCTCCACATATGTGTGGGGGGACGGGTTCTGATGGTTGTTTGTACTTATGCACCAAACAGCAGTTCAGATTACCCAACCTTTTTGGTATCTTTAGAGGCGGTACTGGAGAGTGCCCCTCCTGGGGACTCCCTTGTTCTTCTGGGGGACTTCAACGCTCAATGACAGTGAGACCTGGCGAAGTGTGGTTGGAAGGAATGGCCCACCTGACCTGAACTTGAGTTGTGTTCTGTTGTTGGACTTCTGTTGTCATCAATGATTGTCCATAACGAACACAATGTTCAAGCATAAGGGTGTCTATATGTGCTCTTGGCACCAGGACACCCTAGGCCGTAGTTCAATGATCAACTTTGTTGTTCTTTCATCTGACCTGTGGCCGCATGTCCTATAGGGCTTTATTGACCTGTGGGACTTCACAAGCAGCTGACATGTACCGGCAGTCAAAGAGGCAGGTGGCTTGGCTGGTCGCTGAGGAAAAAACTCCTGCTGACCTCGACTCTGGACGTCATATGATGGTGGGCGGAGTACTTCGAAGACCTCCTTAATCCCACCAACACGTCTTCCATTGAGGAAGCAGAGCCTGGGGGCTGCGGCTTGGGTCCTCCCATCTCTGTTGCTGAAGTCACCGAGGTGGTTAAAAAGCTCCTCGGTGGCAAGACTCCAGGGATGGATGAGATTCGCCCCAAGTACCTTAGGGATCTGGATGTTGTGGGGCTGTGTTGGTTAATGTGGCTCTGCAACATTGCGTGGACATCAGGGGCAGTTCCCCTGGATTGGCAGACTGGGGTGGTGGTCCCTCTATTTAAAAAAGGGCACCAGAGGGTGTGTTTCAACTACAGAGAAATCACACTCTTAAGCCTCCCTGGTATGGTCTATTCCAGGGTTCTGGAAACGAGAGTCGGTCGGATAGTCGAATCTCGGATTCAGGAGGAGCAGTGTGTTTTTCGTCCTGGCCATGGAACACTGGATCAGCTCTACCCCCTCAGCAGGATTCTGGAGGGTGCATGGGAGTTTGCTCAACCAGTCTACATGTTTTTTGTGGATCTAGAGAAGGCATTCGACTGTGTCCCTCGGGGGGTCCTGTGGGGGGTACTCCGAGAGTATGGAGTACCGGGCCCTATAATAGGGGCTGTTAGGTCTCTGTATGACCGATGTCAGAGCCTGGTCCGCATTGCCGGCAGTAAGTCAGACTCGTTTCGTGTGAGGGTTGGACTCCGCCAAGGTTGCCCTTTGTCACTGATTCTGTTCATAACTTTTATGAACTTTCTATGAACTTTCCTTAGAGATAGGGTGAGGAGCTCAGTCACCTGGGGAGGACTCAGAGTAGAGTTGCTGCTCCTGCACATCCAGAGGAGCCAGTTGAGGTGGCTCGGGCATCTGATTAGGATGCCTCCTGGGCATCTCCCTGGTGAGGTGTTCCAGGCACGTCCCACCGGGAGGAGGCCCAGGGGGAGACCCAGGACATGCTGGAGGGTTTCTTGGCTGGCCTGGGAGCGCCTTGGGATTCCCCCGGAGGAGCTGGACCAAGTGGCTGGGGAGCGGGACATCTGGGCCCGTCCTACTGAAGCTGCAACCCCCATGACCCGACCCCGGATAAGAGGAAGAAGATGGATGCATGAGTATGATATTCTTATGGTTATAATAGTCATTAAAAAAAGAATGGCAAGCTAAATTTCAGCTTATCTACCTATTATTTGATCAGATTTCCAAATGAAACATCTAGTTTTTTACATTCTATGGTCAAAAACCTAAATGCACCCATCATGGACATAGATATTAAATCCATTTAATTAAATGATTTATTTGCTTTATATATTTTACCAGTCGCAATGATATAAATCTGACATATTATGAATTTTAAAAACAAAATTTGAATACAAAAGTTCTAATCAAACACACTGCTCTTACATCATATCCTCTCTTTCCGCATTTGGATCTTTGGTACGGGCTCTCATTCATGTTGGAACCAAATTTCTACAGGGTCATGTTAAGTAATATAGACCAGCAGTTGTAACCAAGCCAAGTTAAAGCTCCATGTTCCTTGAATGGTTCTCACTGGTATGAAACCTTCCAGAAGCTGGCCTGTGATTTGAAACTTTTCAAAGGTTAGAAACTTTTCAAAGGTTTGGAGGATTGGTGTTAAAGCAAAAAATGTTTTGTATAACTGATGACCCAGATCAGTTTAATCTGTGGAGGATTATCTGTCTCTGCCGATATGAGCTCACTGTTTTCACTGTTGGTCACTCTGGCAAGAACTCATGTCATGATCTTGGCGCTGATGGTTTGTTTTTTTTCCTTTGCTCATTGTTCCCCTGTCTAATTGGTTCTATGGCTGATTAACACAGATCATTTCCACCTGGTTCCTCTGCTATTTTTGTTGTGTGTTTGCCTCCCATCAGCGCCAGGTTATTCGAGTGTTTAGGTGAGACGAATTCTTGCATTCTTTAGTCTGTTCTGTTTTCCTGATTATGACCAGGTTTTGTTCTGTTTGTCTGATCTGATCCTGGATTCTACCGGCTTCTGAACCTGGATCTGTCTTCTGACTCCGGCTTTGGATTTCCCCTTTGGACTCGGTTGCTGCTCGGCGTCGGCTGCGCCTGCTCCACACGCTCTCTAGGAACTCTGAGGGGGCGACGCCCGCCACTACTGCGGTCTAACCTCCCATCTGGATTCAGCTGTGTTCTCCGCGAACAGACTGAACATTGAACCAGGTCAGTGACTTTGCTCCTAGTCGTGATCAGCTCCACATCCAGTCACTGACCTCCTATCCTCCTCTATCCTCCTATCTCAAATCAACTTACTCTCCCAGTTTGATTAGAATATAATGTCTGCAATAATTGTTGATTTCTAAGTATTTAGCTCCAGTTTGGAAGGTTAGCAACAGTAACTAAAGTCAAATAAAACTATTATAACTGTAGAAGCTGTTGCTTAGAAAATGCTCTCATTAAAAGTCAGAAAAAGAACAGAAACTTTCAGTGACAGGTGTGAGAGGAGCAATTTTCCCCTGTCAAATTACGTTTTGTATCTTCTTGCTTCCTTCTTTATCATTATGTTTGAATTAAATGGTCTGTCCAAAGAAGAAGCTCTCACCTTTTTCAGTTATGTCAAACCTCTGATGAAATGATGGCGATGAGGTTCTCTGCCCAACAAAGGTTCTTCTTACTGTAAAATATGTAAAAAAAAAAAAAAAGAAAACTCTTTGTAAATCAAATCTTAAATCTCCAGTGGAGCCAATGTTTTAAAAATGTAATGATGAAAGCCCATAGGTCTGCCTAGTGTGGCTGTGATTTAATCAAAGTAAGCTAGTTCTCCTTTGATCAGAGCATGTGGCATTTCTTTTTAAATCCACACCACAAGTGTCAATTTAAACACCAATTTGGTCGTCGTGAATAGAGCTGTACTCTGAACAAGGACAAAACCTTTTGATGTTCCAATTTGCTATTTTACCCTGCTTTTTTTGACAGACAAAGAATACATTTGTACTGGTAAAAATTCCCTTTGACAAGAAGCCTGACGAGTATGTTCCTGCTTTAAAAGGAAAGATAAGTCTTCACAGTGAGGCCATTATCCTCAGAAATATTTAAATATACAAGTGCTGCAATAGCAAAAAGTTTTCTCATTTAAACCTAGGTATTATACATTTCATAGGATGTTTAGGTAGTTTATTAAATATTAGATAAATAAATGATTTCTTTCTAGTCATTTAAGCATAATTTACATATCCAAACAAACACCTGAAAATATGTAATACTACCATAAAGCCATTTTCTTACCTAGGCTGGCAATGACTTTAGGAATAATTGAACATAGACGTATGTAACTCATCCCTGATGCTGTCACATGAGTTTAAATTACTTAATGAGTTTAAATGACATGAGTTTAAATGACTTAAAGGTCTTATACTGCAGCCCATTCCCCACAACCCTCTACTGCTGGCTTCCCTTCAACAACCACTCCATCTTCTCCCACTCCTCCTCCTTACAGACCCCATCTGCTTTTCACCACCGCAATCCACATCCACCGACTCCACCCCTCCCCCTTGCTTCACATCATGTCATCCACAACATGAGGACCTCACCCCTCCCCCTACGGTTACCTCTACAGTGTCCTTCACTCCTGACCTAGTGAGAAGACAGCTAACCAGACTCTACTCCGGCAAAGCTGCAGGCCCTGATGGTGTACTCCCCAGGGTGCTCAAAGCTTGTTCCTATCAGCTGTGTTGAATACTTAGCCTAGTCTTCAGCCTGAGCATGCTCCTCCAGAGAGTCCCCGTGCTGTGGAAGACGTCCTGCCTCTTTCCTGTGCCAAAGACGTCGTGCCCTAGCGACCCTCTGGACTACAGACTGGTAGCACTGACCATATCATGAAGACCTTTGAGAGGCTAGTCCTGGAGCAGCTAAGGCCCATGGTCAGGCCCTTCACTGATCCACTACAGTTCGCCTACCAGCCCCACCTGGGAGTTGAGGACAGCATCATCTTCCAGTCTACAATCACCTGGACAAGCCGGCGAGCACTGTGAGAATCATGTTCTTTGATTTCTCCAGTGCCTTCAACACCATCCG